>NC_142439.1:10671666-10974696 GCF_059453495.1 Arachis ipaensis | reverse complement strand
TTTTTATAAAATAATTTTTTATAATATGCTTAAAAACCCGAATATATTTAATATATATAGCTAATTTAATAATTGATTTTTGTATATATATAATATAGTTAAATTTTTTAATGTGTTATGTTCATGATAATTTATTCAAAAAACAATATATTTATAAAGAATATTAGTATTGTATTTGTTAGAAACAAGAGACTGAATTTGAGCCAAAAAGCAATAGCTCAAATGGCATAGTCTCCCCATACTCAATTAAGAGGTTGCGGATTCGAGTCTTCATATCTTCGGTAAAAAAAAGAGAGAGAGAGACTGAATTCAAAAAAGGATTTGTGTATTATTGAGTGTATTCAAGTTGTCTGAAATGATACCATATAAAATGATATTTATATGTGCTAAGAGAATCGTAATAATAAAGACATAATATTTTATAATAAATATTTAGATATACTAAATAATTCTAATAAATGCTAATCAATCCTAATATATTCTGACTGTATTTTATAAACTATATATACACTAAAATTTTAAAGGAAAGCTAAGAAGTCAATATGATTTACCTTTGTTGTTTACTTTTCAACTAAAAAGATAAAAACAATGTGTAATATGGTGGAAAACAAAACTTTGTGGAGGTGGCCCAATGGCGGGTGTGATTGTCCCAAAACTCTTGCTCTTCCACTAGGAAAGGTATGTCCATTTATGGGGGGGACTTCATTATCATAACACATTAACACAAAAGGGAGACAAAAAAACACAACTGAGTTTGTGTATAGCAAGCCACCATTGACTCCTCTCCTCAGTCCTCATCATAAGCCCATTACTTATATATTAGTGTATCCTACTTAACTCTCAAATATTTTTATTATCTTTATCATTCAAGTACAATAAAGTAATGGAACATTAAAATGTATGTCAAAATTTGATAATAGAGATTAAGAGAAAAAATGGACACAATTAAATTTTGCAATAATTTATAAATTAATTTTTATGTATTGTTAGTATAAATTAATTTTACACAAATAACTAATCGTATATTGTTACGTCGACAAAAATAACTAATTCTAAAATTTATTATTTAAAAAAATTATCTAAATGGATAAATCTTATTGATTGACGTGTATAAAATGTTTTATTCATTAATAATTTATATATCTAATAATAGGCTAATTTTTTTTTATATGAGGTTGATACATGAATTATGCTGAGTTATGGAGTATTGGGAAGATATACACGATTGTGACGGCGTTTAATTTTTTGTTTTAATGGGAAGAAATCGAAGTGTCCGATTTCATTGCACAGAGAGAGTGGATACACAAATCGGACCCAAAATTTTCTGTCAGTACACAAATCGAACCCAGGATTTTTTGCCAATACACAAATCGGACCCAGAGTTTTCAATACCTCCCATTGGACGGTTCGATTTGTTTTGCACAATTCTCATACCCTGATAAAACACCATATACCTTCATAATTTTACTATACACTAACTCTTTCTCCATATTAAAATTAAAAAGTTCTCTAATAATATGCTTGATGGTTTAGAAAATACTAATTATATATATAATATTAATTGTCTAAAAAATATGGGGGAAAGAAAATTAAAAGAAAATAGGAAATTCAGCAAGAAAGAGAGAGTGTGTGCGTGGTGTAGCACTAGTGGCTGCCACAAGCTAAATAAGTGAGTTTTTTTCAAGCTATAGATTATCATTGGATGCTTTGAAGGACATACATGGATCATGGAAACCCTAATGTGAAAATGTCAACCTTGGATAAATATTTTTTCAAAAGTTATTTGCTTTTTAGAGGCATAATAATCTTTCCGTCCTCCTTTTTTTTTTTTTTATGTTTCTCTCTCTATGTTCTTGGATCCTTATGAGTAAAGGGAAAGAGGGTGGAAAACACTCAACACTATCAATTGTCACCAAAAGGGAGAAGGGTTGGTGTGCATGCTTGGTGGATTTATATGTCAACCATAAAGTTTTAGTTTCAATAGGTTCATATATATCTAACCTAGCTTGCAGGCCTAAAACTTATTCAACACTTAATCGTAATTAAAGCATTTTAGAATCTACCCTCGGATACACTAGTGTTCTTTAAGCCATTGCCCCCCATGATTATTATTATTATTAACTTCTCACAAAATAAATTATATATCATGAAATCCTCTACATTAACATTTTATGTAGACGATAAATATAATAAGCATGGAGGTATATGTGACTTTACCATGATGGAAAAATATTTGTTAATTAATTACTTATTTTATATTAATAGTTAAAAAAATTAGCATGTATACTAAGAATATTATTAATTAAAATTGTACAACTATATATACAATATTATTTTGACATGAAAATTCTTTTTGATAAATTGTGAAATAATTATTAGAAGTAGAAAATATTAAAAGAATATAAAATTGAAAGAAAATAATATTAAATTAAAATTTAAAAATGACAAATACTCTAAAACTACTATTCATTAACGGAGAAAGTAATAATAACATTAGATTAGTAGAGAGAGGTTGTCCAATAAAGGTAGACATATGTATATCCTAGGAAAGTTATACATCACATCAAAAAAAAAAAAAAAGACGTAATTCATGTTGTTTGAACTTTGAAATAATTAATTAGCTTGGTATACTCGAGTTTGGCATATTCTCTTAACATTATGAGCTATAGTTTTGGTATTAATTTTTAATACTTATTTTAGCATGCAACACTAATCGGTAAATTATGTCACAAAAGATATATCTTATCATTTTTACGCCGGTGAAAATTTAGGAGTAGTCGAATTCATGTGAAATTGATAATTGAGAGTAGTTAGATGATTTGACAGATTTAACTAAATTTTCATCTAACGATTCTCAATTATTAACTTCACCTGAAATCGACTGCATCTGAGTTTCCATCTTTTATGCCGCCACTTGTCAATCGTCATTTATCAAATTTTACCTTGTTTAAAATTAAAAGTCTAGTAATCTTTATAAATATAAAATAATCTTTACCTTTTGAATTAATTTTTTAAAAACCTACTTAATTTCTTATATCACTCTCTTGTATATACCTTAATTTATGTATGTCCACATTCTGCTCCTGTATATTTAAGCTGTAGACATTAAAAGAGTTTTCTATTTCTTTATTGTAAATGCTTTTATCTAATTTTAACCGACAACAAACATAAAAGTTCTATACTCATGAGGGAAGAAAAAAAAAAGAAAAGAAAAAAGAGAAGCATTATTATTATTATTAGTCAGAAATCGAAACTTCGTATTATCAATTACAAGATGATAAAAAGGAAAAATTATAATATATTGGTAGTTTATTAAGTAACTCACAGATGCACTAGGTGGATATTAATACGATCGCAAATGCTAATATATCATGCATATAGCACAGAAAGATTTGATTTTGATAGATTATAAAATATTTTATATAATTATTTAATTATATCTATTTTTGTATGAATATTTACATTGTTAATATAAAATAATTATTTTTATTAGCATATCATTATGTAATTAAATATATGTATAAAAGTAATGATATATTAAAGTTAAATTCTAATAATAAATATACTTAAAATGAGTATAGAGTCCTTATTTTTTTTTATGACAGTTAACAAATTTTGAGTGATCAAGTGATACATATTCTATTAGGATTAAATCTGATCAAATACTAACGTAAAATAATAATATTTGTTAATTATATAATATTATTATTCTAAAATCTCTCATTAAAATTACTTGAATTTTAAAATTTCTTTTAAAAAAATCTACCCATCACATAATTTTTGTCATTAAAAATTTTAAATACTCGATATCTACAAATAGTTTTTCTCCTTTAAATATTCCTTCTAAGTAGACTTTAAGAAAAATAATATTTTACCGAACCAAAAACTTATCTAGACCTATTTTTATTTTTATAAAAGTGTAAAATATCTTCTATTTGATATATGTTTTTATTTTAGGAAAAAAAAATGTCAACCTTAATGTAAGAACGAAAGTGAGAGGGTTTAGAGTTGGAAGCGAGATTGAGAGGATATCTCCGTTTGACCGAAATATGTTACTATCATTACATAATGATTATTAGTTTTATGAACCGGGAAAAAAATATTAGGAGCCAACATTTATCAACTAACATTCATTATTTAAATTGATCATTAAAAAATATTTAAAAATAAAAATAATAAAAAATATGAATTTTACTAAGTAGACAATAATTTTTATGAACAACATGAATAATGGGTTATAGAATTAACCCAATAAAATAAAAAAGTACTCTACCTCAAATTACCTCATAAACCCTAACATTAGGATAATCATTCACATATCTAATAAATTGAATATCTAGTCATTATTAAACCGAATCAAAAGGAATAACTACCATCCAACTAAGAATCAACGTAATCATCTACGTACCTATTAAATTGAACATCCAATATATCTATTGTTCACATTGTTTAATATTCTCATTATCTCTCTATATTTTTCCAAAAAATATTCAAACAAAACAACAACAAAATTTATCTTACTAGATATATGAATCGTCTAATAAAAAATGTTCTAAAATAAAAATAATTTAAAAGCAAAATAAAATAAATTTAGAGAATATAATTTATAATTTAGGATTTAGAAGTTAAAATTTAAAAAAAAAATAGAATTTAAAACGACTACTAGTGGTGAATGGATGAAATTATAATATTAAAATAAAAGAGAATAAATAAGAATGGATGAAAGAATAATTAAAAAAATGCTTTTTATTTTGTTTTCTCTTTTTATTCTGTTCCATACATATGGCATGACATCTGCATGCACATGCATGCTTCTTACATTGTGGCATCATCAATGTTGAATTTTGAAAGAGAGAAGGTGCAAATGCAACTGTGGTTAAGCCTGCTGTATCTTTTTCATGCACAGAGGAAGAGAGAGAGAGTAAGAAAGAGAAGTTTAACAAACAGCATCACAAGCATTTAAAAATATATATATATAAAAAAAAAAACCCCCATTCGTCAATAAAAACGTTTCTGCTATGTGTTCTTGTGCTGTCCTCTCATTTACTCTCTCTCTAATTTTTGTTGCTTTTGTTTCTCGCATCACAATTCACACGGTGATGACAGAGAAAAGAGTGAATATTCTGCATAGGACAGAAAAGTAAATTAAATTAAAAAAACTCAATATTTAATAAATAAATAAATAAACAAGGGTCTTTTGTTTCCCATTGGTTGTTTTGTTTTTTCTGTTTGCTTTTTGACAGTTTCCACCACACACATATTTTATTAATATTTATTTTAGATAATTCCTATACATTATTTTTTTAAAAAAAATATATATCTTTTTCTGAATTTTTTATTTTTAAAAATTAAATAAATATAATAATTATCAAAATAAATAATTTAAAAAATATTTATCAAAATAAACATTATTCTCTTGTCCCATTTATACTGTAAACGAAATAATTTTACATATATTATAAATGAGATAAGACACGTGTATATATGAAACAATTTTGATAGAAAGAACTTAGATAGATATATGTAACTATTCTTTGGTCCCAATTTTGATTATAAATATATATACTCCTAATTAAAAAATTAACATAGCACTTTTCATAATAACTTTTAATTAACATCTAATGATATTTTTTATTGTATACAATAGCATCAATTTTAATAACTTATATCTCGAATAATTTTAAAAAAACTTAACAATTATTACTCACATTAATTAATACTCTTTACTTATATAAAAAAATATTATAGTACTTAAAAATTGTCACTTTAATTTCTCTTTTATGTTCTGGTTCTTCTTAAAAGGAAATGAATTTTCCATTCTTAAGATTTAAATTCAAGAACATTAATTCTGAAATAAAAAATTGTCACTTAATTAATCTCATATTAATTACTTTTATACATTAATAATAATATGAATAAAATAAAGGGATTACTAATAAATATAATTAAAAGTTAATTATGATGAAACTTTTATTTTTGTATATTTTATATAATAAAATTTTGGTACTCAAAATATTTATTAGCAAAATCCTATAAAATAAAATATAAATGTTAATAAAAAAACATAATAAATTCCCCTTAATTCACGGATTTAAGAGTATTAAGGCATTTTTTCTTTGGTGAAGCTGTTCTTTTCGGTATTTTTTTTTCTTTGTCACACATGGTTTCTCACATGCTAATACTTGAGTCAGTCGTTTACTTTGTTTCTACCACAATATCTATTGATTTCTATTACTAAATATTAAGTAATAAAAAATTGAAATCTATTTGAATAAAAATGGTATTTGCAAAATCAAGTTTGCATTAATTTGATTCTTGAACGATATGCAATGGAAATTGGTTTCGTGTGCCGAATCAGTTCTATCTATTTAATCCACACCTTTGATATATAATGTAAATTATAATAAATAAATATATTTATCATGAGTAAGTGAAGATTAGAATATTTTTTTTTATAAATACTAGTGCCACTATATTAATAATTTAACTTGCCAATCATACACATATAATATTTGATATTATGAAATGTGAAAATATTAAATATTATATTTGAGTGAAAATAAATTTGTTCTTTCCAATCGGATATAAAATAACTTTAGATTGAAAAATCTAAAGTACGAGTAGAATTTGAATTGAAGAGTTTAAGGGTGTGTTTGGAATTCACGTTAGAGAAGAGAGAAGTTCGTTTGAATGTTTTGAACGTCTTATCTTTATGTTTGGTAACTCTTTAACACTCTAAATCCAGAAGTGATTTTGCATCTAAACGTACGTTTACAGAAAGCTACAAATTCTAACTTCTGCGTTCACGTTGGAAAAAGCTAATTACAATTAAGAAATTAAGTAAGAAAATTATTCTTCTTCTACCAATCCTATCCTTCATTTTCTTCTATAAAAATGATATAAGTAATTATATAATTTTCACATTAGTTCTTTGTGTATGTTCTTGGTTCCAATTTTTTTTAGAGTAAACTACCATTTCTACCCACGAAAGTTGAAAACGCTGACATATCTACCCATAGAAAAAGGAAATTACCATTTCTACCAATGAAATATGGATTTCGCATAACAAAATTATCCAAACACTAAAAAATTACCTAAAATCCCTAAATTACCTTTATTTTCACCACCACACCACCTCCTTCACCCAGCCACTACCCCCATTTTCCTTTCTAATTTCAAATCCCACCACCATCTCATTTCCTTTATCGCTACCATCACCACCACCACCACCACTATACCTCCATCATCATCTTCTTCACACAAAGCAGCAGCAGCAACAACAACAACAATAGAAAAAGCAAAAAGAAAAAACGGTTCTTCCTCCCTCACTGAACAGCGTCGACGACGATGGTGGCAGTGACACCCACCGGCGCCGTTGCCCTCTCCTCCTTCTCCGATCTCTTGCGCGCTCTCTTCCTTCCAGACCAACGACAACGACAGCGACAGATGTGACGGAGCCGGCAGCAGCAGGGCGCGACGGCGACGACAGCTCCCCCTCCTTGGTTCTAGCTCACATATCCTCTTTGGGCTCCCTCAACAACGGTGACAATGATGCGATAGCGGCAACGAGTCCCCACGTTGTCAATGTGGTCTCCCTCCCCCTCCTCTTCTCTTCTTCTTCCTCGGGTGCTATGATGCACGGACACTGACACGGATACGGGACACGACACGACACGTGAATTTTAAAATCTTACATGACACGGGGACACGCATACATATAAAATATAAAGTATTTTTTAGATAAACCATAATGATATTTTAATATTTTATTAATATTAAAATATAAATTAATTTTTTAAATTATTTTTAATGTCTTATTTTAATTATATCAAGTATTTAAAATATTTTTTGTTTTAATAAATAATAATATATACTATATCTAAATTTATTTTAAGAATATATATCAAGAATAAGATCGGACACGCTGACACGTGATGGTATTTAGGTGTGTTCAAGTGTGTCTGAAGAAGAATTTTTTATTTTTTATTGAGACACGGTTTGGACACAGCAGACACGCATGTCGGACGAGTGTCGGTAAGTGTCGTGTCCAAAATGTGTCCGACACGTAGACACGGTAACTCAGCAAAGTGTCCGTGCTTCATAGCTCGGGTGGGGATGTGTGTGTAATGTCTTCGTGTATGAGTTTTGGAGGGAAAGGGGGTGGTGGTGGGATTTGAGATTAGAAAGGGAAAGAGGGGTGGTGGCTGGGTAAAGAGGGTTAGAGTTAGAAAGGTGATTGGGTGAAGGAGGTGGTGTGGTGGTGAAGATAAGGTAATTGAGGGATTTTAGGTAATTTTTTAGTATTTGGATAATTTTGTTATACGAAATCCATATTTCATGGGTACAAATGATAATTTCCTTTTTATATGGATAGATATGTCAGCGTTTTCAACTTTCGTGGGTATAAATAGTAGTTTACTCTTTTTTTTATCAAAATCTTTCAGATTTGTTACAATCATTGTCCAAAAAAATATTTTAATTTTTTTTATTACTTTTAATACTCTCTTTTATATTTTGATTTTTATGTTTTTATTGTATTTTTTTATTTATATATAAATATTTTTTATATTGTTTTTTGTATTATGATATATTTTTTAGTGTTCTGATGTCATATTTTTATTGTATTTTTTATTCATATAATAACTATTGTTGATACAAATTCTTATTTTTATTAATTTTTATGATATTTTTATTAATTATTTTTTTGTATTATGCTATTAAATATTGATAAAAAATTTTATTCCTTAAGAAATTTTAGTTCATTTTTAGTTTAATTTAAGTTCATTTGGTTTCGTTTCACTTGAATTTTTCTTCCTCATCTTTTATTTCGTCTTCTTCTTCTTCTTTTTTTTCATCTTCTTCTTTTTATTTCATTTTCTCAAAATTCTTCTTGATTTACTTTCTTGAGAAGAATAAAATCAAGAAGAAGGAACGCAAGAGAAGAAGAATGAGGAACACGAAAAAGAAGAAAGAATAATACAAAGAACAAAGAGGAGAAACGTGAAAAAGTAGAAAAAGGAAAAAGATGAGAGAAACGCAAAAACGTTTATGTAGTTGGATCAGATATTCACGCTCCACTAATAAAATTAATTTTTATTGGGTTTGAACCAACTTAGTTGAATTTGGTTGAAAAAAAACTTGAATATATAACAACTCTAAAAACTAATTTAAGATATTTAATCTTTAAAAAACTATTTAAACTTTTAATCATTTTTATTAAAAATAATAAAAAAACAGTTAAATTAGCATGGTAAAATCATATGAAATCACCGACATTAGTATAAATTAAAATGTTACTATTAAGTTAATGTTAATATTCATTAATATTAAGATGTTAATGTTAATTAAGATGATATAGTAATAGTAATTTTACCAGATAATATTTAATTTGATATATGAATTTATATTCGAATTTAAATTTAGTTTTTAAAATTTTAATTGTCTTTATGTAGTCTCTAAATCTTACGAAAGAGTCCTTGGAATAATTTTTTATACTGAAATCTTAATAAACATTAAAATGGACAATTGGATGTCACTAAATTTTATAAAACGACATCACTTTAATTTTGATATTTAAATAGTCTAAATATATTTTAAATAGTATTTATTGAAATTTTTTCAAACAAAACAAGTAATACGTGTCCTTTTTAAATTATTTTAATGCCAAAATTGTATCATGTTACAAGTTCTAGCATAATATTTAACTGTCGAGTAAACACCCAATCCGATCCCTATCCATTTCTAATTAGGACAACGCGATCCCTCACCAAAAAACTAACCCACGCCGGTCCCTGTCTATGCAAAAAATCACTCATCGCGCCCCCTCCCGTTTATCCCCCGTCCATAGTTGACGGAAAAAGTTGATGTGTCACTTACCGGCGCTGATCTGGCAGTTAGGCCAAAGTTAAGTGTCAAGGTGGATAAGTGGGAATGGAAATGGGTCGATTTGTCCCCCTGTCACATTAAAAAACGACGTTGTTGCTAGGTTAATAAGAAGCAAACGTTTCCTTCATCATTTCATAACCCCCCAAACCCTAACTCAAATTTACAGAATAACCAAAACCCCTCAACCTTCTTCGCGCGATAGGACAGAGAGTGGTGGAAGTAGCAATTGTTGGTGCTGGCAAGGATGCTGACAAGGCCGCCAGGAAGGACTCGGAGGACTCCTCTAACGCCGCAGTTGACGGAGTGACTGACGTCGTGCAGTGGATGCAGCTTGAGTCGACATTCAGGTTAGTAATGAATCTGGGCATAAAAAACATCATTCTAATCCAATATCTATTCCTAAATTGCATGTTGGTGTGTTAGTGTTCAGTAGGTTGAAATGGGTTGCCTGGTTGTTTATTATTATAAATATTGTGATACTGAATGGATTTTGAAGTTTTTTAGTTAATTTGTTAAATTATTCATGTTAATTGTCAATAGTTTAGATGATTTAGCACAATGATGTTAAACTATCATGAAATGGATTTTGATTAGTAAAAATAATTTTCAGATGGATGAGTTTGAAGTAGTTCCTGTTTTTCATCATGGATGCATTTTTAAGAGGAATGCACATGGCAAATTAGAATATGTTTATGGAAAAGTCAAGAAGTGGCCAGCTTTAGACATTGATTTGGTGAATTTCTTTGATTTTGAAATGTTGTTGAAGGAGCTGGGTTATAGGGAGTACAAGACGATGTTTTGGTTTGATAGCATGGCACCTAACTTGAAATCTGGCTTACATGTAATGAGGGGTGATACTGAGATAAATGAAATGAGGAATAACAAGATTAAAAACAAAAACAAGGGGACAAACAAGATTTATATCTACTTTGAGCACAGAAGAAGACAACAACTCACAAATCATCAACTGATCCAGCAACAAGCACTGATCCAGCTCCAAACACTGCTCCAGCCCCAAACACTGATCAGGTACAATGTGTTAGTTTTAAGAATTGACTTGTCCTAAACAATAACTTCTTTACTCTATGTTTGAGAATTGAGGTACAATGGCTGTGTTATGTACTGATTAGGTTTATATGTTGCTTGGTTGAGTATGGTTGTGTTATGTACTGATTAGGTTTATATGTTGCTTGGTTGAGTATGGTTGTGTTATGTACTGATTAGGTTTATATGTTGCTTGTTTGAGAAAGGCTGTGTTATGTACTGATTAGGTTTATATGTTGCTTGATTGAGAATGGCTGTGTTATGTACAATGGCTGTGTTTGAGAATTGTCTTTTGTTGCTTGCTTTTTATAATATATTGAATTTTGTCACAGAGAAAAGCCAGAAAAGCTAAGAAGAAACTACCCAAAAATCAGAGAGAAGAAATTTCAGTTTCGCAATCTGCACCACCAGCTGAGGAGGTACTTTTTTTTTCTATTGTTTAAAAAAACAAAACCTGTTTCATCCAACAAATTATTACATCTCAATCCCTTAAAGTTTTCTTTCATGTAGTTGCTAAACCTACATTGTTACAGGCTGCAGAAAAAAAAACTCCAATGACAACCCTCCAACAGTTAGGGAGAAGCAGCAGATTGTTAGGCCTCCAGCTCCATCTTGTGCCTCCACCCATATCAGCACCGGGGCCAACCTTATAGTTCAAATCTCAACCTTTCCAAGTCCCAAACCTGATGCCTCACAGCTCACAACTCCAATCAAATGACTCAATAGCTGGGAAGACTACTCTAGGAACCAGTCATAATGCGATTTCTGAAGAGACGATGGCAGCTGCAAATTCAACTATAGTATCACGACTTCTGAAATTTGTGCCAATACCCGGCTACCAGCCTCCAGAACTTAGGCCTCCTAAGCAGGGGTGACACTTAGATATGTGATACTGAGATATGTGATACTGTTATTTTGGTATTTTGAGACTTTAATTTGAATGATACAATAATGTCAGCAAATATTTTGTTGTTATTTTGGTATTTACAAATGTCTAAGTTTTGATTAGGGCCGTGTTGCCTCTGCAATGATATTATCACTGTGAACATATGAGTTACATCTTTCTTGACAATATGAATATAATAGTACTTTTTGCTATGCTTTACAAGGTTTACTTCAATCTATGTTACATGCACAAATATTTGCTGCTCTAATTTACATTAAGTTCAGGTAACAAACTTTAAACACTCATCATAATAATTCATCTTCATATAACTTACATCCAAAATGTTTACATTTTCAATCTCATCTTGCCACACAGTTCTTAGATACCCTAAATTTATTCATTAGGTTGCATACATAGTTGTCCTAAATAAACAGGCAACCATAACCCAATCAAAAATGCAAAAATACTACAACCTAACTCCAAGCATCTCCTTTCACCCATTTTTTTCCTGCTCTTTCCCCATTGATTTTCTAATCCAATCAACCTCATTTCTAACTTTTCCACTTTGTCATCCACCACATCACTAAGGCCTTCAAATCGCTGTTGGTTCTTCTGCAATACCCCTTTTGATGTTGTCTTCGAAAAATGCTCATTAAAGGAAGAGACATAATTATCTAGCCATACAAAAATGAGCAACATCCTTCTGCAGTCTACATATAGACAGATACAAAAAGGTTAAAACCATGAACAGACCTGGAACTAAATATAGAATTTTTGTACATTCAACACAAAATTTTACATGAACATACCTTGAATTTAGGGCACCGTAAGAATAACCTATTCGGATTACTTTTGGTCCCAGACATGAACAGAACAGCATCAGACCCGCAACAACATTTTGGGGAGACCCATCTCTTCTTCCTTCTACCTACAATACTCTCATTAGAGTTCATACTATAACTCCAACTATCACCAGCTCGCAGGTTGGAGGATGCACAACGTTCTCCACTTCTAACCATGGTCCCCTAGGGTTTCTTGTTTAGACTATGAATACTTTGTGCAGAGGTTGGGGAATGAAATGATGAAGGAAACGTTTGCTTCTTATTAACCTAGCAACGACGTCGTTTTTTAATGTGACAGGGGGACAAATCGACCCCTATCCATTCCCACTTATCCACCTTGACACTTAACTTTGGCCTAATTGCCAGATCAGCGCCGGTAAGTGACACATCGGCTTTTTCCGTCAACTATGGATGGGGGATAAACGGGAGGGGGCGCGATGAGTGATTTTTTGCATAGATAGAGACCGACGTGGGTTAGTTTTTTGGTGAGAGATCGCATTGTCCTAATTAGAAATGAACAGGGACCAGATTGAATCTTTACTCTTGAACTGTCTATACTAATACTTTATTAACATTTGTATATAAAAAATTATGATAGATAATGACAAAATTAAACCAAAAGGACAACATGGGTCATAATTCCCAAAAATCTCAACATCTTCATATATATATTTTATTAAATTACTATTTACTTTTAGGTTTTTTTATGTTTATTAAACATAATTTTGATATAAATTTATCCAATTTTTTTAAATAATAATTTTATAGATACTAATAATAAGTTAATTATAATAAGATTTAATTATTTTATTAATTTTTGTAATTTACTAAATTTTTAATAAAATTCATATAATTTAAAAATTTATGATTGAATTTTTATGTTAAATAAAAATTTATAATTAAATTTTTATTAATTATTTTTTAGCAAAAATAGAAAATATTAGAATATTTACTTTTAGAATATTTCATGATGTATTTTGTATCAAATACAAAAATAAAATTTTAAAAATTATTTATATTTTTTAACAAAGAATAGCTTGAAAAAATCTAATTTATAATTTTATCTAATAAAAAATTTAATTATATAAACTTTTAAATTATAAAAATCTAATTAAAATTTTCATAGATTTTAGACAAACAGAATAATTAAAACACAAAAAAAGTTTAAAGTTAAAAATATTATAAATGGTTGAAAGAAATAAGAGTAATTATAAATTAAAAATTTAGTCCCACTAATATTAAAATTCTGGTTCCACCAGTCATACGGATTAATGCAAATCACGTTTATGAAATTTTAAGATTATATATAGGTAATTGAAACTTCAAAAAATATATATAACTGTGCTATATATACATTAAAATTAGTTGTCAAAATCAACTATCAATATAAATACATATTAGAATATAAAAATATATATTAAAAATAAATTAAACTACATATATATTTATATATAAATACATTAGTGACTGAATTTCGTATATAAATAGTATTTTTATTAAAATATGATGCTTGCATGTAACTTTAAAGATCAGATTGATGCTATTTTTTTATAAAAATAAAATGAATAATATATGTCAACATTATAATTTTTGATATTTTTTAAAATCGTAAAAAGAACTAAAATTAAAGAGTCTAATTTATGTATTTTAAAATTTTTAATCTTTTTAAAATAAAATTCAATTTCTACTTCTCAAATTAAATGATTTTATATTTAAGATTAATACTTGAACAGTGTACAATTCAAAAAAATAATATTATTAATCCAATATCAAAAATAAAAATATTCAGATTAAAGATTAACTCATAATTTTACATATTTAGAGTAAAAATAATAAAATAAATACTAAAAAAAATAAAATTTATTATTTTTAATTATTATTTGTAATCATTAACTAATTTTTCTAATTTTATAATCTAATTATATTTTTAAATATTAATAGCACTAAAAATAATAAATTATAAATGATGTGTAGCGTTCCTTTGATAATAGAGCACATAAAACACACACGTACACTACACAAACATACTCTTCTTCTTCCTCCTCTCTGCTCTTTCTTCCATATCTTTCTGTGGGTACCCTTCTCTCTCTCTCTCTCTCTCGAGATTGGTGTCAAAGATAAAGACCACTGCCATACCCACACACACTCTTCTCACTCCAAACAAAAGCTCTCTCCACAACTTCAAACACCACAAACTCCATTCTTCATCACCATCATCTAATGAAGGAGAGTGGAGGCTCTCTTCGACAAGAGAGCCTACCCGAGATTACCACCACCAAAGAAGCTGAGAAAGAAGAACCAAACTACTAAACACTCACCTCTTTCTTCTTTCTCTCTCCATACATACATACTCCATTTTCAGCTCAAAGTAACAACCTTTTCTGTTTTCTTCTTCGTGGGCTGTGTCTTCTTTGTGTTTGTGTTTTCGCTTCAATGGCACTTTCTATGCACAAGGACGCGTCAAATAGCATGGATTCAAGCAAGTACGTGAGGTACACACCTGAACAAGTTGAGGCTTTGGAAAGGGTCTATGCTGAATGTCCAAAGCCTTCTTCTTTGAGAAGACAACAACTCATCAGAGAGTGCCCAATCCTCTCAAACATTGAGCCTAAACAGATCAAAGTCTGGTTCCAGAACCGAAGGTATATTATGGACCCCTTTGTTTTCAACATTGCAACGTTTCATAACTTTGTGCAAAAAGTCTTAACTTTTTTTTTTTGTCTCCCTTTTTTCACCTTTCATTGATTCTGTTTTTGTTAAGTGTCTTCAAAAGTTGTCAACTTTGGAAAAAACCGGATTTTTGGTCTGATAGCAATATATTTCCAAGTTTGTTGAGTCTCTTGTGTGAATATCAGATTGGGGAGGAAAATGCTTTGCCTTTTTTGGCTAACACTTAACAACCATTGTCATGGTTCTGTTTGGTTCCCTCTTGAGAAGTTTCTGCTTTCTTGATTTGTTGAGTTTGTTCCTGTCTTGAAAGATACTGACAATGTTCTTGTGTAGATGCCGTGAGAAGCAAAGGAAAGAAGCCTCTCGCCTGCAGACAGTGAATAGAAAGCTGACTGCAATGAACAAGCTGTTGATGGAGGAGAATGACCGGTTGCAGAAGCAGGTCTCCCATTTGGTCTATGAAAATGGATATATGAAGCAACAAATTCATACTGTAAGAACATTCTTCTCTTCAAGAGTTCAATCTATTTTTTTGTTGTTTTTTGAACTTCTTGATGATATTTGATACACTTTTTGTTTTATCACACATAAAATGGAAATGTTTGTTTTAAGATAAGGATCTTGTCATGTGGTGTGTCGTTTCCAGGCATCTGCTACTACTACCACAGACAATAGCTGTGAGTCTGTTGTGATGAGTGGTCAGAACCAACAACAGCAAAACCCAACACCTCAGCATCCCCAAAGGGATGCTAACAACCCAGCTGGGTAAGTAACCCTGTAACAAAGATTTTTCTTTTGCTGTAAAATAAGCAAATGTTTGTTGTATGTTTTTATTCTAGTGTTTCTAATTTTTCACAAATTCCTGAGTCTTTTTTTTTTCTTTGATGTCATTGTTAGTCTTCTCGCCATAGCTGAGGAGACCCTGGCAGAGTTCCTTTCCAAGGCTACTGGAACTGCTGTCGACTGGGTCCAGATGATTGGGATGAAGGTACACACCTTATTCAATTATATGTTATTTGTTACTATTATTCTTTTGTATCTAATAACATGTGGATTTGTATCTGAGCATTCTTTCATATTATGTTCTATTTGATTTTGTTTTTTTATCTTATGATGTGTGTTCTGTATTTGGTGTAGCCTGGTCCGGATTCTATTGGAATCGTTGCTGTTTCCCGCAACTGTAGTGGTGTGGCAGCACGAGCCTGCGGCCTTGTGAGTCTAGAACCCACAAAGGTACGTTGTTTGTCTTGTCTTCATCTTAGGTTGTTTTACTCAATGTTGAACAATGAAAATTATGTCTTTTTTTTATTGGTTTATTTGATTTGATTGACTGTTTGTCACAGGTTGCTGAGATTCTCAAAGATCGACCATCATGGTACCGCGACTGTCGGTGCCTTGATGTGTTGAGCATTGTTCCTACAGGGAGTGGGGGCACTATAGAGCTCATATATATGCAGGTATGGTGATCCTTTAGGCATGCAAACCAAGTTCTTATATGATTTGTGTTTTTGGTGATTTTGATTTATGTTGAAGGCTCTGTTAAGTTAAATTGATGTGTTCTTTTTTGTTGTGATGCCAGACTTACGCGCCAACTACTTTGGCAGCAGCGCGTGACTTCTGGACAGTAAGATACACTACAAGTTTGGAAGATGGAAGTCTTGTGGTAATAATATGAATAGAGTTTGATGTGTTTTCTTACCGTTCGTCCTAGCAAAATCACTGTTTATGCCTTTCTTTTGGTTCATAGTTACCTCATTTCTAAGTGCTAATATTTTCTCATTATCATTGAATTGTGATGGCAGATTTGTGAGAGATCATTGACATCTTCGACCGGCGGCCCTACAGGGCCTCCTTCTTCAAACTTTGTAAGAGCTGAGATGCTTCCCAGTGGTTATCTAATTAGACCCTGCGAGGGTGGTGGCTCCATTATTCATATTGTAGATCATGTTGATTTAGATGTAAGACATTGTTGTAATAATCCAACATTTTGTAAATGAATTTCCTACTTGGTTTCTTAACATTGTAACTGATGGCAGGTCTGGAGTGTTCCTGAAGTACTGAGGCCGCTTTACGAATCTTCAAAAATCTTGGCCCAGAAATTGACCATTGCAGTAAGTTATCTTGCCACACACATACCACTATATCTTACTCATCCAGCCATGCATAAATGAGGTAATGAACCTAAAAAATTCCTTGCAGGCCCTGCAACATATAAGACAGATTGCACAAGAATCTAGCGGAGAAATTCAGTATGGTGGGGGACGCCAGCCTGCTGTGTTAAGGACATTTAGCCAGAGACTCTGCCGGTATGGCCCAGCCTTTTTATTCTGTCAAGAATCTATTCATAGCTGTACATTTGAATTATTGACTTGATGTACATTCGGTGTTTAATTGTAACATTCTAGATAAAATTTGAGTCTTTTTAATTACTGTATAATTAATTGAAATTCAATTTCTTAGGGGGTTCAATGATGCTGTTAATGGGTTTGTGGAGGATGGTTGGTCACTGCTGGGCAATGATGGGGTAGAAGATGTGACTATAGCTATAAACTCATCTCCCAACAAATTTTTGGGGTCCCAGTACAATTCATCAATGTTCCCAGCTTTTGGAGGTGGGGTTCTGTGTGCCAAGGCATCCATGCTGTTGCAGGTACTTAATGAAGCAAACAAATTTCATGATCACCTATGGTACAAAAGTAATATTCTTGAACTGCTTTTTAATAATGGTGTTATGCAGAATGTTCCTCCGGCTTTGCTTGTTCGATTCTTGAGGGAGCATCGGTCTGAGTGGGCTGATTATGGTGTTGATGCATACTCTGCTGCATGTCTTAAGGCTACTCCCTATGCTGTTCCTTGTGCAAGACCTGGTGGCTTCCCAAGCACCCAGGTCATTTTACCACTTGCTCATACTATTGAGCATGAGGAGGTATTAATCTTAACTTTGTTATAATCTAAATCTTAATTAGTATTATTCCTATAATGGAACATAATATATTATTGTATGCTAATTTACTGCTTACTTTAATTCTTGCAGTTCTTGGAGGTAGTTCGGATAGAGGGTCATGCATTTTCCCCTGAAGATGTTGCATTGGCACGTGATATGTATTTGCTTCAGGTAAAGCTCTGCATGTTTTATTATAGCCAATATACATCTTTTTGTTTTCTTCCCCTTTTTTTTTTTGCAAGTGATTCTTATTTTAACTTTCTGTTATACAATTTGAATTTGCAGCTTTGCAGTGGGGTTGATGAAAATGCAATTGGAGCTTGTGCTCAATTGGTATTTGCACCTATTGATGAATCATTTGCTGATGATGCTCTTCTACTTCCTTCTGGATTCCGCGTCATACCATTAGATCCCAAAACAGTTCAGTGACTTTACTCTCATACATAGTTTTATGATGATTTGATATCTTGATTTTTGAGTTCTAGAAAGTAATTTGAATTGGCTGATACCTACGGTGTCATGCAGCATCCTGTGTTGACTAATAAAATGTCATTGTTTCTGTTTCTTTTCATCCCAGGATACTCCAACCACAACAAGGACATTAGATTTGGCATCCACACTTGAAGTAGGTTCTGGGAATACACGTGCAGCCGGAGAAGCCGATGATTACAATCTTCGGTCAGTCCTTACTATTGCATTCCAATTCACCTTTGAGAACCATTTGCGCGACAATGTGGCTGCCATGGCTCGCCAGTATGTGCGTAGTGTTGTGGGGTCGGTTCAGAGGGTTGCAATGGCAATTGCTCCATCTCGGCTCAGTACTCAACTGGGGCCAAAGTCTCTCCCTGGTTCACCGGAGGCTCTTACTTTGGCAAGATGGATCAGCCGAAGCTACCGGTATTGTTGGCTTTTTAGATTACTTGTTGCTTAATCCATTGGAATTAGAAAGTTGTATTTTGAATCCATGTATCTGATCTGGTAGCATAAAATTTTATTGTAGAGTCCACACTGGTTCAGACCTTTTTCGGGTTGAGTCAACTGCTGGTGATGCAATCTTGAAGCAACTTTGGCAACATTCTGATGCAATCATGTGCTGTTCTGTGAAAACAAATGTAATCCCTTGGAACTGTTCTTTACCTTTTTTTCTTTCATTTCTTTTTAGCTG
The DNA here is from genome assembly GCF_059453495.1 of Arachis ipaensis. NCBI lineage: Eukaryota > Viridiplantae > Streptophyta > Magnoliopsida > Fabales > Fabaceae > Arachis > Arachis ipaensis. Next base: position 10,955,260 of record NC_142439.1, on the reverse strand, counting down.
AATATGGAGAACTAATGTCATATGAATTCATCTTAAGTAATATACTAACTGCCAAAATATTCCCAGGCATCTCCGGTATTCACCTTTGCAAACCAAGCCGGACTTGACATGCTCGAAACCACTCTTGTCGCCCTTCAAGACATTATGCTCGACAAAGTTCTTGATGAATCTGGCAGGAAGATTCTTTGCTCTGAGTTCTCCAAGATTATGCAACAGGTAATTAACAAATAAACCTTACTTTAAGAAAGATCTGTAAGCATAATGAGTTGGCGCGACTGATTTGTTTGATCCATGTAGTAGACTTCATTTGTTAATGGTAGACAACAACTTATGACCTCTATTGTTACCTGTACATGATTTGCATCTTTCTGATTCTCTTTGCCATTCTAGTTTTGATTTGAGTTGATATCTTATGCAATATGCAGAGTTCAGAATTTCATTTTTCATTTTTTGTTTTTTCAGGGTTTTGCATATCTACCAGCAGGAATATGTGCTTCCAGCATGAACAGGCCAGTGTCCTATGACCAAGCAATTGCATGGAAAGTTCTCAATGATGATGACTCCAATCACTGCTTGGCTTTCATGTTCATGAACTGGTCCTTTGTCTAATGAAGAATCTTATTACATTATTATTATTATTACTATTATAATATCTCTATGTAATTTATATATTCAGCACTTAAGTACTAGATACTGCTATCATATAATAGACAAATGTACTAATTTCAAGATTTCATGAACCCATATGTCTATATATATATATGCTTTTATATTATTATAAAAAATATCCTTGTTAAATTAGTGCTTAGGCCACTTACAATGTTCTTGATGTGTCAGAATCTTGTCTTAGTAGGTTCTTGTTTTGTTTTTATTGGATTACCAAAGCTATGATGGGGTTTGTCTTTTGATTGTTTCTAAAGCAAGTGTGCATTGGTTTCAAGATTAGAGTATTAATTAGTAATTACAACTAATTCTTAGCCATATATGGTTGGTATGATTTTTAACCTTATCATGGTGTCCTTTGGTTATTTAAGGCACTGCAACTTTTCTGCCGGACTGTGTCATGTGACTCAAGTCCTTTTCAAATAAAAATGTAGCAATTTGTTTTTATCCTTTTATTTTTTTTAATTTTAATATAGGGTATCTAATCTATTTTTGGCTAAAGAAATGGGACTTTGACCAGGAGGGTGACATGGCTTTTATTGGTTCTCACTGTCCCTAGTCTATTAGTTTAATCTTTATAAATGTTTATTTCATGGTTAATTACTTAATCTGGAATAAATTATAAAATATTTACACTATGTAGTTGTTTATAATGTTTACTTCTAATCATACATTGAATAAATATAAATAGTATATCAGAATAAACCTTATGAAAATTCTTCTCATTATTTTTGTTATTTTCTTTGAAGTTACAAATCACCCTATCTTGACAAGTGTAGCTCTCAATCCTCATGCATCTATAGCAAATGTGAAAAACATTACATTTTTTTTCTGGTTTAAGTATATGTCATTAATAAAGTTTAGCTGAAATTACAATTCAGTCCACCATACTTTGGACCACTTGTGGTTGAAAAGAAAACAGAACATTGAAGGTTTTGGAAAGTGAAAAAAGTGAGCTTTTCTGCATAACATGTATGCACGAGAAAGTGACACATTAATAAAATCCGGTGAAGATGCTGACCATAACAGAACCAGCATGAATTTCTTTTGGCTGGAGGTAATTAAAGAGCAAGAGTTATTATTAACAAGTACCAAAATAAATGCAAGCTACTATGTATGTATATCATAATCATAATGAAAAGATCTTGGTTTTAAATATTTGTCTAGAAAGAAAAAATAAAGGTGTTAGTTGTCACAAAGTGATGATGATGATGCTGTGGACTATATATGAATATACCTCACTTTTTTTTTCTCCCTAGGGGCAATTCTTTGATAGCGATATTAGAGGAGGAGGAAGAGGAGAATATCACGGATAATGTCCCTCTTATAGCATAACAATAGCTGTGACATTCTCTAGTGTGGACATAGTTATATAAATGCTATCAATGAACTTTGATGTGTATAAAGTTTACAATTAAATTAGGTGGAGTATTGCATTGTTCTATAGGCAATCATGGGTGAGACATGGATTAGTTTAATATTAAGTTATTAACCATGATCTATGCATCTACCTTGTACCTATGTGGCTATGTCTCATTTCATTATACTAAATGCTGTCCGATATTTATGGCTATAGAAAGACTAAGGAAAAAGGTGATCCCTTTAGTTCCTACATGTTACAATGCTCAAAATAGATAACTAATCTGCTTTATTTAATTTGCACAGTTAAAGAAAATTTAGAGTTATGAGTTTATTTAGTTCCATATAATTAAATATTTATGTCTTTTTCGTAGAATCATATGTTTTTGCTAATTGAAGTGAGTTGACACTAATAATAATTTTGTTGAAATAGTAACATAATGTATGTATGATTAGATCTTTATATTTATAAGAAAAGAAAAATGTATAAAAATGATGAAATTAAGTCCCTTAATTATTGCTATGGTTGTTTTGGCTACAAGCCTATAAGGTGTCTCCACATGAAGAAGGGATGAAGGAGTAGGTTAGATATTAGAACTTAAAAATTCCATTGGAATAGAATAGAGAGATATGTGGGGCCCACAGAATCTGGGTTACAAAATGGAGTACATATACTATATGGTCAAGGGATGACGACATAGTTTCTGTTGGGCCATCACAACTCTGTTTCTGTCAATCCCTGACCTTATCCAATGGATTGGACCCTCCCTATAATTCTCATCATTTTTTAATTTTCACTTAATAATAATAATAATAATTTAGTCAATTTGAGATGGTCTAGTGATTACTCGTGTGCTTAAACAAGTCTCAAAAATTTAAATCCTATACTACACATGAATTAATTTATTGGCTAGCGACAAACTATCAATCTGTAAAAAATTAGTATTTGGTTTGTGGATTTGGGTATTTGGGAAACATTGGAACAACTAAAATAATAATAATAATTTTATTTTAGGCATGATCAATTCGATTTAAAACGACATCGTTTAGTAGTAGAGAGTAGAGAGTAGAGACAATCATGTAAGGGGATGGGGCCCACAAGTGTTGGCCATTTTTGTCTCTTATTTTTTTTCTATTTGAGTTTATTGACTTGGTTAGGTATTACAGTGCGTTACTCCATTTTGCTATTTGAAGCTAAGGTATTCTCATGCTCATGGTTCTCCTTTTAGTGTCCATCAAATGTCCCTCGTCTAAGTTGTTCACCTCTTACCTCCATCACTCAATTACCTACTTACCTTAAATGCTTGCTTTTATACTTTGGAGTTGTTATCATACCATAAACGTAGATGTACTAGTAGTATGAAATAACAACTCATCATGTTCATATTTCGAAATAATGAGCACTAAACTCTAAACTTTTTGTGATGTAAAATTTAATTAGTCTAATAAATATACTTCTTTAGATGCTAGCCATTATTACCGATTTCTAGGAAAATTGTAAACTCGTTTATGTTGATGTTGTATTAGTGAGAGTTTGAACTTTGAACTATGAAAAAAAAATATTTTAATAAAAAATCTCAAAGCCTTAATAAATTCACACTTAGAATTAGGAGAAAAAATGAAAAGAAAAAAGAATTGTTGTGTTTATAAAAGGCCCTGGCATTCCCACCGGTTGATGAGCTGCATTGATAGTAACTATGTATAGTCGGAAGAGCAAACAAACCCAACCATACAAAACAGTATCATAAATTCAGAATCTCCCCATAATGTACGTACTCACGTACGTATACGATGTGCATGCGTATGTCCCACACATATAAATGATGCCATCAATTTAATATTTATATATTTGACTCTCATGCATGCATGAGCATCATGGACATACATGCATGCATTGATACATCGTGCATACAGGGTTCTTTTCTTTCTTTGTTTTTGGCTCCCTTTTAAGATATCCTTTTCAGCGTTTGAAAATTCGAGGCGTTTTTAAAGTTTGAGTGCGAAAGGCACCGTACTGTATTTTCGAGCCTCGTGCCTCCCTTTAATTTGTTAACGAATTAAACTATTATTATTATTAAGTGTCTTCCAAATAATTTTTATAAATATTAAATAGAGAATATTAAATGAAATATTTTTTTTTGAGATTTTATTTCTTTAGTTAAATAGAATTGATGTAACATAAATATTCAGTTTGGTCCTTGAAGTTACACTCGAACCTCAATTTAGTTATTAAAGTTTCAATTGTCTCAATTTAGTTCCTGAACTTTTCAAATTTCAATCACGTTAGTTCCTGCAGTTGTTTCCGTTACTGAGTCAATTGAAAAGTTTGAGGGCTAAATTGAGGCAATTAAAACTTCAAGGACTAAATTGAGATTCGAGTGTAATTTCAGGAACCAAATTGAGTATTATCTCGTTAATTTACTATTTTTTTAATTACAAATATATAATAATAACATTAAATACAATATTACTTAAGATAATAAATATTTTATTGTTTTAATCAATTTTGAGTTCAAATCTTAAGAATAACTGTTTTTTATATTATAATGTATCTATAATTTCTTTTTTAGTTTTACACAAATCAATAATCTTATAGTTACATTATTACATGAAAAAAGAATAAAGTAGAAGTAGCTTCATGTTATCCCATACACTAATATTGTTTGATATTGCCTTTTTTCTAATATAGATATATAATCGTTTTGTATTATGCCTAAGTAGAGTGATGATAAATAAAACAAAATAAAATAAAATGAAAAGACCATAATGCCCTTGAGAAATTGTGGGTCAATTGGTGAGTGGGGAAAGCAGTGTGTGCTAGGCGTGAAGAAACCTCGCTTTCCACTTTTGTTTATAGCAGTTATCATATGTGTGCCTCACGCTTCACATGCACACACATTAACACTTTTCTCTCTTGTCTACTCTACTCTATTTAGAAACACATTTATATATAGTAGTATTGTTAAAAAAAATCCATATAATTCCATATATTTATTTGTGGTATTTTGAATTAAAGTAAGGGGGTCTGAATAAGCGTGCATTTGGGCACTGTTTGGTTCCTCAGCTGAATATGTTAAAGTGCCAAAGATCTTGAACTTTACAAAATCCAAGGAAAGTGCACCCCTAGTCCCTAGATCTATCTAGGTTATTCTTGTTATGTCACATAGGATAACTTTTGCTGGGTTTTGTTATGTCTTTGTTGTACAAATAAATAGTCTAAGTATTTTTTCCATCATATTTTAATTTTAATTTTTTAATATGTACTTTTCAAAATGTTTTTTAATATATGTATGTTAAAAAAATTAGTTTTTTTTTTTTTTGTATATAATTTCAAATATGAATAATGTTCCTATACATATAGAGGACTACACAATAATAAATATTGTTGAATAAAAATAAAGAACATATCTTTCTGTTGCAGCCTTGCAGGTTGTTTTAAAAGATTGAGCAGAAAGAAATTAAAGGGTCTGAATTCTGAAGGGAGCAAAATAAAGAAAGTATGTGAGTTTGAATAGGGCACTAGACTATCATGGTCTGTGAAATTTTAGAGTGTTTAATTAGAGAAAGTTTGTTGACTGAGACTTTGGAATTTGGTGTTTTCTTTTTCCTCCTTTTTTTTTTCTTTTCTTCTTTCTTTTCTTTTTTTCTTAAAAAATAATTAATTCAAAATTTTTCCTGGTTTTGTGAACTGGTCTGGAGGAATCAGAGGTTTTAGGCCTTTTCCGTTTTGGTGGAAGATTTGCATAGAGAAATCATTGTGAGTGTGATGTTTATGGGGTTCATATCTATCTAAAATTTTGTTGTTTGCGAATGACAGGATGCTATGAAAATTTTTAAAAAAATGTGTCACCAGCAGCTAATGTGTCACTGTATGATCATTGATCATGGGTCATGACATCTTTTGTTTTCATAATTTTCGTTGTAAAAATCTATTCCGTGTATATATAGTTGTTGTTAGTTTACTCGTTTATTTAAATAAGTGTTAAAATTCGAGTACTACTTTATATATGTTAATATATAGTATTTTATTGACTAACGACAAATCTTTAAATAAAATTTATATTTGCGACAGATTAGTAATTGACTTGTCGATGTTAGAGTATAATTAGAATCAATTAGATTAATTAACATTATTTAGTATATCTGAATATTTATTATAGGATATTACGTCTTTATTATTTCGATTCTCTTAACACTTATAAATACCCTTCTATATTATATCATTCTACACAACTTGAATATACACAAATCATTTCTCTATTATTCCCTCTTACCTTTTTAATAATCGAATTGAGAGATAATATGAGAAGTAAAATATACCTTCATTAGAAGTAGTAATTCACTATTATCAGCACAAAAAAAAATCCCTAGAATCAAGTAAAATATTACAAATGATACTTCTCTATTGGCAAATATTATATTCTCTTTGAAGTTTATTGGGAATATCTATATTTCATAAAATGTGACTAATTTTCCTGTTACACATGCATTGTGGTGATCTCTCCTATTAAAAGATTTGTATGTGTATATATCACTTCATTATAAATTAAATCAATATATTATTTATCGAAAAATTTTATTTCAATTTATATATTTTTGGCATGGAACAACCCAACAAAGTTACGGTATCCTGTTATTAAATTCAAGAAGGACTTACAAGAATCCATTTATAGGTTCAATAAATGTTGCAATGGTAGAAATAAGTAAAATCCAATTTGGTCTTGTGTTTGTTGTTTTTGGAAGTTGATGAAGTGCAAGTTATGTGGTTATGGTAAGTGTGAGATTAGGCTTTAGTTGGTGCATTTAGAACAGAGGGCAAAAGCGTTGCACTAACTAGCGAGTAGGAAATTAAGTTGCATTCACTCATTAATTCGATGCATCGATTAGACTCAGCAATGAACAATGTTTTCTTTTTTATTTTTTAAGTTGTAACTCTTCCAGAATGGCATCAGAACACTTTCTCTGCACTGCAATTTATAAATATATAGTAGTAAATACTCATCAATCTCATTTTGTATACTCTCCAACCAAAACCAAACCTATTCTTATGAATTAAAAGAAATATCTATTGACTTGCAAAAGTTGAGAATGTTTTTTCTGCTTTTGTTAAAGCAAACAGGTATTTCCGAAAAAAATAAAGCATATGTAATTAATAATAGTATTCATCCGTTTAAACAAGTATCGAATGCTCAGTTTGTTTATCTGCTTAAACAAATATCTGGAGTTTAAATTCTGTTTTATGTATGTAGCAAATTCATTAGTTAGCGACAAACCATAAACTCTTAAATAAAATTTAAATCCACGACAAATTCATTATTGACCTATCGAATTGAGAAATATCGTACACAACAAAAACATATAGCAAATAAAAGTGTTGTATAATAATGTGTGTAAGCAGGAATATGAAAAAGCATAATATTATAGTAAAGTGAAATTTTGTACTTTTGTTGAAGAATGAGTATTGTTTTTTTAGTAAAAAATACCACAAAGAAAATTATCATGTATAATGCATATATTTTTAATAAATTTAATAAAAATGTTCACTTTTCATCCAATTGTACTCCAGTAAAAAATACTAAGAAAAACAATTATTTTTACCAATTTTATGAAATATTTATATACCTCTCTTTTGGCGTGTGACAATAATATGTAGCAAAAGATTCAACAATAGACAAGTTTTACTGTTTAAGCTCTTTTTGGCTTTTTCATATTAGGATCTTGGACTAAGTTTTTTTTTGGTAATTGGATCTTGGACTAAGTTAAGACCACTAGTTTTTATTTTGGGTCTGAAAGAGATCTAGCTGATCCATGTAAAATGTTAATTTGGGCAATACCAAAAAAGAGAAAGACATAAGAAGGGTAGTGAAGTGTGGGCAATTTGGGTTTACACTCGAGTTAAGTTTTATGTCTATTTGGACCCATTCAAACTTCATCTATGATAGCTTTGATAGCCCAAAATGTAAAATCAAACCTTAAGTCTTTTTTATATAGTTGCCAACTTGGATAGCCCAATGCTGTGTCGCTGTCCCATATACCTTCTATTAGTTTGAATAATAAAACTTATTTTGAACATAATAATAATAATAATAATAAAAAAAAACGACTCTTTCCTTACCTATTTTCTCTCCGTACACACACTTACGTTTTTGCTCTGCACCACCGCCATGAGAGGGGGTTATGTCCGTGGGGGACATTCCCGGGCACATGAACCTAGACAACCGCATCGAACCGAGCAAGATCAGATGCAGCGACTCATGAAGAAAGTGCGCAAGGAAGGAGAAGGTCAAGTTTTCACAGGAGAAGTAACACTGGTACCTAGGGAAGAAGACTGGATGATAGGAGCAGAGGAGGAACATGAACGGGCAGGTACTGGGCACAAAACTTTCAGTGAGGCAGTGAAAGGAGGAAAGACCCCGGTGGGAGAGATGGAAGATGATGAGTTCTCAGAGTCTGAGGAAAATTCAGAGGATGAGGATGAAGTTATGGAAGTCGCTCCATCACAAGCACTCGGAAACCGAAAAATTGATAAACAGCAAGAGCCAGATATCAGAGTAGAGAAGGTGAATGGGATGTATAATTTTGTCATCAATGAAGCTGGTTTAAAAAAGCTTAGACATCCCTGGTGGGATACTCTTATAGTAAAGCTTTTGGGAAGGAGGATCTCCCTTCCGGTCCTAAGCAGGAGGCTTGAATCCATGTGGAGCAAACAGGGATCCATTGAAGTAATAGATTTGGGGAACGATTACTTTATAGTCAAATTCTTCTCTCAGGAGGATTTGGACTTTGCTTTAACTGGAGGACCCTGGAGAATTTTTGATCATTATCTAGCCCTAAGACCATGGAAGCCAAATTTCAATCCGGTTGAAGCCACCATAGACTATATTGCAGCATGGGTGAGACTCCCGGGTCTAGCCATTGAGTATTACGAAGAGGAGATGTTAAAGAAGATTGGAAATATTCTTGGAAGGACTTTGAAGGTGGACGCAAACACTGCGGATAAATGTCGCGGTAAGTTCGCTCGACTCTGTGTCGAATTAGATTTGACAGAACCTCTAGTTTCTCAATATTCCATTAATGGAGTAAGATACACTGTCGAGTATGAGGGCTTGCACAATATTTGTTTTGGGTGTGGCATGGTTGGTCATGATAAATCCAACTGCCCAAAATCAAAGATGCAGGAGAAGCCTAGCAATGGAATTGATTTAGATGATAAGAGGAAGGGAGATGAAGAAGGTGATCAGTCTGCGCAGAAGGAAGATGGAGGAAGAACTCAATCGGCCCAGAATGGTGGAATGAAGGAGGACAGTAACGATAATTCCAAAAATAAGGGTAAAAGTGTAATTCAAGATGATGGAGGTGATTATGGTCCTTGGATGGTAGTCAAAAGGACAAATCGTGGAAAGAGAGCAACAAAAGTGAATAGTGGAGCAGAAGGTGGAGGTATGAATGTGGATGGTACTAGGAATCCTCAAAGCAACGAAGGTACGAGATTTGCCATTCTGAGAGAGAATGAGGAAGTAAATAATCATGCTGAGGCAGCCACTGGCTTGAAACCTACATTTATTGAAGAAATTCCAAATAAAGTCCCTCTTCCCTCTTCCCAGCCTATAAATCTTGTGCCCCATAACCAAGCCCACAAAAAAGCCCAAAAACAAGAACAAAAAATGAACACACAAACACCCACAAAAAAGAACCCTAACTTTGAGCCCTCTACATCCAAGCTTGATTTGACCTCATACATGACTATTCAAGCCCATAACCCCTTGACCCAACACAAGACTCTTCTACAGCAAAATACAACCACTGAACCTACCCTCAGCCTGATTAACCAACGAAACAACTTGACCCCTGCACAGACAACCTCTCCTGTCCCAATCACTAATGATGTTCATCTGCTAGAGTCTCCCACAAAGCAAAACATTGAGGATTCACCCCAACAGATAAGTATGATTGAAGAGTTTGTCCCCGAGACGATTCAAGAGGATGAGAACATGGAGGACCATCAAGGACCACCTCCTGCACCTCCTGATCTGAATTCGATAGGAACAGACGTTATGTTGGAGGCTATCAGAAAATATGAGGAAACAAGGCCCAAATCACCCCAGCGTTCGGAGCCAATTATGCTTAATGCAGAGAATGGAGTATCATTGGGGATCCAGCATGGGTTTGCTCGAGAGGGAGACGAAGACATGCCTATGGTAGAATAGGTTTGTGTTATTCCTACCTTCCTTTTATTTTCCAATGATAGTTAAGTGCTGGAACTGTAGGGGTGCTGCTAGTGAGTCCTTTAGTCGCACCTTTTTGGAAATTGTAAGGATTAATAAACCTGATATAGTCATTCTGTTGGAAACAAGATGTAGCGGTGAGAAAGCTAGGAAGATCATTAGTAAGTCTGGATTTGAATTTTATCATATTGAGGAAGCTGTTGGTTTTAGCGGGGGCATATGGGTGATGTGGAAGGATCCAAATATTGTTATAAGTATTTTGAAATCCAAAACGCAATATGTTCACATGAATGTTAAGAAGGATTATGATGAGGATTGGTTCCTAACTGCCGTGTATGCAAGTCCTCGAGAGGTGAATAGGAGAGAGCTTTGGAATGATATCAAGATAATCAAGAATGGGATCAGAGGTCCTTGGTTAGTGGTAGGCGACTTTAATGAAATAGCAGATCCTTCGGAGAAGAAAGGTGGAGGTCGAACAGATGTTGGAGCTTGCAAGAGGTTCAAAAGATGGATCGAAGAATGTATGTTGATTGACCTAGGATCAGTGGGGCCAAAGTTCACTTGGAGGGGACCGCAATGGGAGAATCTTGAAAGAGTTTTCAAGAGGCTAGATCGAGCTCTAGCTAATGCAGACTGGAGAATAAAATTTCATGAGGCAAGAGTTGAAGTTCTAGCGCGGGTTAAGTCAGATCATCACCCCCTCTTAATATCTATGAAGCCCAAAGATAACCTTGCAAATAATAAACCTTTTAGGTTTGAAGCAATGTGGAGTAGGCATCCTGATTTCAAGCAGTTTGTAGAAAGTCATTGGAGTGGAGCTCAACATTGGGGGAGATCCTTATCGGCACTTGCTGAAAATTTGATGGTTTGGAACAAAGAGGTTTTTGGCCACATTGGCAGACAAAAAAGATCACTTATGAGGAGAATTGGAGGAATTCAAAAAGCATCATCTTATGGAAGAAACCCTTTTTTGGAAGAGCTGGAGAGAAATCTGACGAATGAACTTGAAGAAATTCTGGATCGAGAAGAAATTATGTGGATGCAAAAATCGAGAGATATTTGGGTAGTAGAGGGAGATCGAAACACCAAATATTATCATACAAAAACAATCATTAGAAGAAGAAGAAATAGAATTTTAAAGCTTATGAACTCACAAGGTGATTGGATTGAAGATCAAGAGGAGCTCCGCCAACATGTAGTGGAATTTTTTAAATGTCTTTACAGGCATGATAACTCTCTTTCTCCGGTTCTAATTACCACAAGATCCTATCCCATGCTGGAAGAGGATATTAAAAGAAGCTTCAATTTAAAACCAACAGAAAAAGAAATTCAAGATGCACTGTTTGGTATAGGCTCCTTCAAGGCACCGGGTCCGGATGGCTTTCCAGCCCTTTTTTTCAAGGAGAATTGGAGCATAATTAAAGGGAACATTGGGCAACTAATCCACCTTCTCTGGAGCATGCCGAGTATGGTAGAAACTGTCAATCAAACATTAATTACACTCATCCCTAAGGTGAAATTACCAGAGACCATCAACCAATTCAGGCCCATTTCTTTATGTAATGTGAGTTATAAGTGTCTATCAAAGATCATCGTGAATAGGCTGAAGCCTGCGCTAAAGGACCGAATTTCCCCCTTTCAATCTAGCTTTGTGCCTGGCAGAATAATACATGACAACATCTTGATAGCTAAAGAATTAACCCATGCCATGAAGAAGATGAAAGGGCGCAAAGGATTTATGACGATCAAATTTGATTTTGAGAAAGCTTACGATCGGCTTCGTTGGGATTTCCTTAAAGAGTGTCTGATAGACTTCGGATTAGAAGAGCAACTGTTAAAGGTTATAATGAATTATGTTTCTACTGTCTCGTACAATGTTCTTTGGAATGGGGGGAAGACGGATTTTTTCAAACCTTCTCGAGGTATTAGACAAGGAGACCCAATATCTCCTTACCTTTTTGTCATAGCTATTGATAGATTATCTCATCTCATTGAAGATCTTGTGGAGAAAGGCATTTGGAATCCAATCACTGTGGGTAGACAAGGCCCTCCCATATCCCACCTCCTCTTTGCAGACGATTTGCTAGTTTTTGGAGAAGCTACCGAGAAACAAATGAAAGTGATTCTTGAATCTATAAAAGCTTTCTGTGTAGCTTCAGGGCTGAAAGTAAGCGATACTAAAACCTCTATAACTTTCTCCAACAATGTTAGAGGGACAGACAGAAAAGCTATTATTGACTTATGCCATTACAAAGAAAATAAATATTTGGGGAGGTATTTGGGAGCACACATCACCAATCACAGAAAAGGGAAGGACAAGTTTAAGAATGTTTTGGAAAGAATGCAAAGCAAGTTAAAGGGGTGGAAGTCTCATTGTTTGTCGTTAGCCGGGAGAATAACCCTCTCTAAGTCGATCTTAAATCCCATAGCTAATTTTGATATGCAGCATATGAGGATTCCAAAAGGTATTTGCCAGGAAATGGAGAAAATGCAAAGGAGATTCATATGGGGTGACACTCCAAATCAGAAAAGAATGCACCATGTTAATTGGCAAACTCTCTGCTTACCCAAAAATCAAGGAGGAATGGGGCTTAGGAGACTCAACCTTGTTAATGATGCTTTCCTAATGAAATTGGTTTGGAGATTGTTGACTGAACCCAATAATTTGTGGGCTCAGGTTTTTTATCATAAATATATCCATAGCAGAGAGGATTCAGGTATCAGTTTTAAAGCTTCTGACTCTCCCAATTGGAAAGAACTGGTTAAAGTGTGGCATATAGTGGAGAATAATTGTAGAAGAGTTGTTGGAGACGGAACAAGCATATCTTTCTGGAAGGATAAATGGATACCGAATGAAGACTGTCTTGCTAGAGCTGCCATCAATCCAATTCCAATGGGAAGAGAAGAAGATTTGGTTGCAAATTATGTGGACAATCAAGGAGATTGGAAATTGGATAACTTATATACTCTCATCCCTCCTTCTATCATTGATAAAATCAGAGCTATTCCTCCCCCCAAAAGTAATTTGAAAGACTCATTGTGCTGGACTAAGTCCTCGAGTGGACAATTCACAATCGCTTCGGCTTATAAAATGCTTGCTGAGTGGGATGTGAATGATAATGTAGACAGATGGACGAAAATTTGGAAATGGAAGGGGCCAGAGAGAATAAAGATTTTCATATGGCAATTGTTACATGGTAGAATTCTAACAGCCAGCAGAAGAGCATCTATGATGGGAACTAATCCTAATTGCCATCATTGTAAGCATGAACCTGAAACTATCTTGCATGTGATAAGAGATTGTCCAAGAGCTGCGACTATTTGGGTGAAGCTCATCAACCCCGCTGCTGTAGCCCTGTTCTTTAACCTCAACTTCCAAGGATGGATTGAATTAAATTTGCAAAATTCCATTGGTAAGTCACCATCTGAGTGGATAGATGAGTTTTATGTTGCTTGTTGGATGATATGGAAGTGGAGAAACCTTGAGGTCTTCTCTCCTCCTTATGTAAGACCCAAGAACGCTGTTGAAGTGATTAGGAATTCCCTCAATAATTACAGGAAAGCGTATGAAAGAAGAAGTCAGAAATGCACAATAAATGAAACCAAAAGCCAGGAAGGTATATGGATGCCCCCTCCTATTGGGTGGGTAAAATTGAATACTGATGGAGCAGTTTCAAAATTAAAAAATATGGCTGGGTGTGGCGGTTTAATCCGAACGTGGAAGGGGGAGTGGGTTGCAGGCTTTCAAGCAAAGATAGGCAATACTCAAGTTTTTCAAGCGGAAATGTGGGGAATTTTTTATGGTTTACAAACAGCTTGAGACTTGGGAATAAGAAAAATTATTGTTGAAACAGATGCCCTAGAAGTTTGCCAACAGATTACAAAAGGAGAATCTCATAATCAATACAATTCTCTTCTTAGAAAAGTCCAAGACCAGCTGGCGAAACCTTGGGAGGTTAGAGTTCTGCATATTCACAGGAAAGGCAACACCTGTGCCGACTGGATGGCTAAGCATAGCTTGAATAAATCATTTGGATATAATTTCATTGATAAACCTGAGCCAAACTTAGAAATCCTCATGGAGCAAGATTGGAAGGTCTCTAGACCCACTAGTCAAATTAGTTAGTTTGCTTTTGTTGGGCTTAGGCCCCATTACTTTACCAAAAAAAAAAAAAAAAAAAAAAATAATAATAATAATAATAGCTTGCTGTAGTGCAAAGAAAGAAAATGCTTATTGTAGATATTTACTTATTTAACTTGGAATATTTTAAAATTCTTTGCACTATGATTCAACAACAACCAAATTTGAAAAATCAAGCTTCGATAATTCTTAATGGAAAAGTCTAGGGACCAGTAACTTTGTTAAATTCTGGCCAGTATGTAACCAGTAAAGAAAAATGAGCCATTGGATGAAATCTCACACTAATCTCACACCATTAAAACTATCATTGATGACTATTTGATGACTACAAATCACAAAAGTTACTACCCCTAGCATTCCTCATTTTAAATATCAATTTTGCTAGTTGCAACATGTCACCTCATGAACACATTTAAAAGTACGGAAGCTGAAAATAAGAATATCCTAACATATGGACGTGCTTTGTCTATGTCTCTATGATGATATTCAAACCACATTTTCATATAGACATAGTGCCAATAAAGTAAGATTAGAATATCACACAAAATGATATGATAAGATTGCGGCATGCACTAGTCTCTCATAAAAGTGAAATAAACCATAGTCAAGATAACATATGATTTCAATATATATAATGTTGCTATAGTTGTCACATATATTATAAGAAGCCTCAAATTTTAGAATTATGGACTCATCACTTTCAATGATAATGAAAAACAACATAGTGAGATTCTTCCTTATGTTGTGCTTTGCCCTCTTCATTGTGTTTCTGACGAACACAATGGAAAGGGCGAATTACTTGTTTGGAAATAATGAATATTACGTTCAAGTGATCAATGGATTTTCCGACAATTCGTCGGTGCCATTGGTCATATGGTGCTCGTCGGAGGAGATGGACCTCGGCGGACGTGCGCTTCAAGAGCATGATGATTTCAGCTGGACCATGAGGCCTAGCTTTTGGGGTGGCAACAATGAGATGAAGTGTACCATGAAATGGGACAGCACAAGAAGGAGCTTTGATGCATTCATGGCTTCTAGGGACACTCACCGATGTGGTGCTTATAGGATGTGTTATTGGATGGTAACACAAGATGGGTTCTTTTTCAGCAATGATCAAGTCAATTGGAGCATGGATTTCTTGTGGTGATTATATGAATCATATATGCTATGGAAATGGAAGAGGAATGTCAAGAGTTTTTGTATGATTTAGAATAATTTTTAAGAGGGTCTTTTTTATGATCAGTACAAATGCATGTATGTGGAATTTGTATTGTTTCATTTGGAATGTTTTTGTTGCCATGAGTGCTTTAATTAGATTAGTAATCTTAATTCCATTTCCATTGCCATCTTCTGTGCTATTTTTCAAATTGGGTCACGACTAATTATTAGGTTTCAATTAAAGTGATGTTTAGATACACACTTTATATGGTTAGGAATACTGAATACACTTTTATGATTAATGGACAAAAATATCTTTAATATGTTTATTTATAGGAAAAATATAAGTAGATAATAAAAATACTAAACAATGTGAACAATGGATATATCGGATATTCATTTCACTAGATGTGCGGATGGTTATTCTAATATTAAGATTTAGATAGATAACTTGGAGGTGAAATATGTTTTGATTTAATTAATAGTTGTTTATGTTATTCAAAAAAGTTATTAATTACCTAACATAACCCTTATTTATATAAACTGTGTATAGTATTTTGCATCACCCTTAATTAATTACTAAATTTGTTCTAACTATATGGACTATACTTTTGCTAATAATAATATTAGATCTCCTACATATGTATTGAATTTGATCATTCTTAGATATGCATAAAATATTGCTTATGTACATTCAACTATAGTTCTAGACTTCTAAGAATCATAATGGTAAGAGAAAAAGAAAAATAAGTTTTTGATTGTTTGGCTCACGAACATTTAAGTTTTCAAAAATTTGAAAATATATTTAAATTTTTGACATTCTCAAAATTTGAACACATCGATTTCTCTGTTTACTTGGGTCTGTTAGATCTAACGAAAAAATCAAACGTAATTTTCGTTATACTGATCTGGCTGATATACGGATGCACACATAGGATAGTTTTTAAAATGGGACAAATCACAAATTAGACTATGTTCAGATTTTGAAAATATCAGGGACTTAAATGTATTTTCAAATTCTCGGAGACTTAATAGTCCGCGAGCCAAAAGGTCAATGATCTATTTGTCCTTTTCTCTAATGTTAATTGTTGATGATACGCATTTCTGTTAAATAAAATTAGTAGAATAAAATTGTTAAATTGTTCTTTGTTTTTGGGGTAACCTATTTTTTTTTTCTTAAAATCAGATTTTATTAAAATTTTAACTCTAATAATTAAGGGATTGGCCATGAGTTCAGCAGCTTGATATTTTTCCTTTACAATGTCCAAATACCCCAATTAATTTTGGTCATAATTAACCAAATAAATGTAAAAAGAGAACAACAACAACAAAAGTTGGACCTAATTATTGACAACTATGGTTTCTCTTCAATTTAATGGAAAGTTTCTGTAGACATGATGAATTTAATAATTTATTTTTTCATACATTTACATAAAGATTAGTAGCATATAAACAATGATTGTAGCTTAAACGAAGTTGATACTATATAATAATACTTTTATTATATATGCTCCCCTTTTAAAGCTTTTTTTTATTGTGTTTGTTTTAGTGGACTATGTTGCACATTGCACACTTGCAAGTTGCAGCGCAAAGGTTGAAGATTTGCCTCCAATACAAATTGCAATTTTGTCGTTAACTAAAATTATCAAACTCCACAAACTAAAAAGTACCAGAACTGGAATGTATTTATTTATTTTCTTTTAATTTTATTATAAGATGCAAGTTGAGATAATGCCGATAAAGATGTCTCCCTTCCAAGTTCCAACATAAATGATAAGGCGGGTACTATTAGAAGTGGATACTTTTTCAGTTTTTTGTTATGTGCCTTTCTTTTCTTTTTTCTATTTTTTCTTTAAAAAAAAAATCATGAGTTAGTATATATATGCATATATTTTTTATTGCAAATTTGCAATTGATAAATTAAGCGTATTATTGCTTGTCATTTTCTCTCTGAAGGTGGACTTAATTACTGTTTTGCTAGGGAATTGTTAAGGAGATTCTAACTTGAATTCTTTACTAAGTTAGTTTTGACAGACATCTAATAATAACCGATAATTTAATATACTGGTAATGGGAGTAATTGTAAAGCATTTCGATACTAATAAGTAGATGTTTAAGATATGCAACGATTATGACTGGATAGTATATTTTGAAAGTATATTAAACTTTTTATTGATAATTTTTAGAGTAAAATGAAAATTAAGATTTTGAGAATTTGTATTTGACAGAATAGAACTTAAGAAATAAAAAGTAACAAATAAGTCTGTTAAACTTAGACTGATTTTGGGCTAATATATGATGACAAAATATTTTTTGGTCAAAGCCTAAATGTGTTTAATGTATGTGTTAAGTGTTGCAGGTCCATTGTTAAACTCTCAACCTAACATGTTGCTTCTGCATTCTTACAATGTTTCAAGTCAATGCACAAGCCCAATCTACCTATTAAGCACCGTTCAGCAAATAAATGGCCATGCAATTGCTAAAAGAAAAAGGGACATCTGTCTACACCATAAAGAAAGCAGGACAACTGGAAGAAAAAGGAATAAACAACATAACAAGGACAACCCTATTACTCTAAGGACACCAGTAAAACAAAATTCAGAATTTGGGAGAGCAAAGCACACAAGAGCAGAAGCAGCAGAGTAGCTTCTCAGATAGCAAAGGTAATAGAGTAGAGGGAGAAAGAAATGCATGCCAAAGAAGAAAGCAACTCCAAGGATAGCAGAGGTAGTGGAATGGTTCTTCTAACCTTGCAAGTTAGTGGAGCAGAATGGAGCAAGGACTTCATGCCATCAGAGACAACTCCAACGGGTAGTTGGAACAAGAAAATGGAAGAAGCAAATTGGAGAGCAAGCTGATAATATAAGAAGCATCACTCCAACATTTAAAGGCAAGAAAAAGAGAGCACATTCAAGAGCATCATCTTAACTATTGAGTTGAATTCTTTTTCTTCTACTCGAGCTTCATTTTTGATTTTTTGTTATGGCTATCTTGAGTCATCTTTTGAATTGAGAAAAAGGCTGAAAATGTGAGTGAAAAAGTCATGAGAGAAAAGGCAAAAAGATGCATGAAAGAGCCACTGAAATTCTGTGTAATTGAGTTGTTGAACTAGGACTAGTTCCCCTTACAACGTTGGCTTAGCACTTTCTGAGTTTGAATCTATTTAGATTCTCCTTCTAAGTCAGGACAACACTTTGGGTAGCTGAGCTTTGGTGAAGAAAGTTTAGTGGTAGATACTAGTTGAATTAGGATATAATTCAATAGTATTGGTGATTGTAATCAGTGAATTATAGTGAAAAATTCTACCATGATTGTGGTGGAGACTGGACGTAGGATTCATGGCACTTAGAATCCGAATTAGGATACATGTTGGCCTCTTTCTCTTCTTCCCTTCTTTGATTCTGTTCTGCACATGAGATAAAACGAAAAATCTCCTGCATTTTTAGCTTCCGCTAAAATAGAGTTTGAAACGTTCATTATTGAGCTAACTTGATTCAACCCCCCTTCTCAAGTTCAATCAGTTCCATCAAAGTCTTTAAGAATGATAAATGTTGGACACTTTCAATCTTTCTATTGGATTTTTTTTGTGAATGTTAACACTATTAATGATGTGTAACATTAAAAAGAGTGATCTGACCGTTAAGTTACACGTTAGAATTAAACAAAAGATTGAGGACAATTTAGTCCTTATTCACCCTCAATTAGATACGCTTTCTGATCCTTCATTTCTCCAAAATTTCCAAGTTAACACCAAACATACCATAAGTCATGTCGAAAATCAAAAGCGCCAGAAGCTCTACAAGCATGAAAAAGTTAAGTGTCAGAGATGATGCATCCTATTGAAGAGTTTGTAACAAGAAGTATGCTCCCAAGTATAACTACTAATGGTATGCAACAACATACAAATTTAAAACAGTGAAGAATCCTGATCGATTATTTTTGGGATACCCAAAGTTTAGGATAATTGCTATCTCCTTCTTATAGTTGCTTTGATTTGTTATGTGCAAATTTTTTTTTCAATTTTTGAATTTTTTTATAGGAGAATTTGTCATAGTACAAATTCTTTAAATGACTGGCGAAGTTATTGGGAATGAGGAAGTTACAGAAAGGGAAAAGCATGACTAGGAGCAGAAATTGATTGGATTGGAGAAAATAATTTTGACATTGGAGAGTAGGAGTTTCCCAAAATTGTTGTTAGTCGATTTAAGGATGTTTGTTTTTTTTTTTTTTAATTGGGTTTGTGTTTGCAATAGTCTTTTGTAGTGGTACTAGGTGAAACTAGAATTGTTATTGATATGGCTGTTACAAATCGGATGTCATAACTCGTCATTATGCGCCATAACTCGGCATTAAGCGTTACACTTCGACTCAATGGATTACATTCTGAAATAAAAACGTCCGACTTGATGTTGTCACCTACTAAATTCTAATAACTGCTCTTCAATATAGAGAGCCAACAGAAGCATAACCGACCTATCTTCCTTCACCTATAAAGGTATGATATTTTATCCTCAAAAGGACATATTGAATTTCGAATACTAACTTAAGCATCGGAGTGCCTTTGCAGGTACCCACCCCACTTTGTTCATTCTCTCCACAAACGTGATATATTCTCGGACGAAACCTCGGACTACCAGAACTTGTAAGTTCGGTGTTGAAGGCTATAGTTCGGCATGACTATCAACAGCCGAGTTTTTCGTATTCTTACAAGAACAGTTACTATGAATATAATGTAGTTTTTTAGGGGTGAATGAAGTTAACTGTGGACTATTATTGTAAGCAAGTAATTTGCCAACTATGAGTGCTTTTTTAAATGTTTGTAAAAGTAGGTAAACAACCATATCAATGATTAAAGCACAATATGTAATCCAAAGTGAAACACAATTAACATAGATAATAAACATTACCCAAAGTATGTTAAGCACAACACTGTATTGAATCCAAAAAAAAAAAAACATCACCCTAAGAATTACATCATCTGAATATAAAATATGACCAAATTCACCCTAAGAACATAAAGCATAATATTGTGCTGAATCTAAAAGAAAACATCACCCCAATTTAACATCATATCTACTAAAAGAAAACATCATTCCTAAATAACATTATAATCCAATAAAACAGCATGTCCAAATCAAAGTTTTTAACCCAAAAAAAAAAAAAGACACGGTCCATTCAATGTAAGGAGAGTGCTAAGCGGCCTAGGCCTAAAGCTTGGTGTGGGTATCAACTTCAACATTCTTGAGGCTGGTACAATGTTTGTTGTAGTCCTTGTTTTTGCAGAGAGATAATCAGTTGGCCTTGGAGTTATTTGTGGCTATGAGGTAGGCTGTGGGTGAGGAGTTTGTGCAGGCCTAACAATAGTTTCTTTCTTTCTAAAAAAAGCTAAATTCAGTGACTTGTTTGATGAAGGCCTTGATTGGACTTTACCATAGGGATTGAATTGGGCTTTAGGTGGACCTAGAGGCTTGAATTGGGCCTGAGATAATACTAGTGGCCTGAGTTGGGTCTGGACAGAGGATGGTAGTCTGAGTTGGGTCTAGGCAGGAGGCCTAAATTGGATGTTATCTACAAATTTGTTGGTACTCCTCTTTTTCTTTTCCTTGATTACCTCAGATGATTGTCCCTACACAAAGTTAAATCAACATTAATGGCTACCATAAATAACAGATATAATCCTTAATATGGCAACACTTACATCTGCATCAGTTCCAGTTGCAACAATTGGTGTAGCATTTCCATTTGTAGCATCTTCACAGTCGCAGTAATTTCTACCAATCTCATTTGAAATGTCATTAGTTCCATTAGAAGAACTTTCAATAGAGTTGACATTGTCAGCAATAGTAGCAGCACCAATTATAGGTGTGGTTGTGGATTGGGAGATATTCACTACTGGGACTTGATTCGAGTATTCGACTGAAACATAGAATAATAATTGCATGAAATATGCACAATTCAACCTTTTAGTGTACAATTAAACCCTTATAAAAGGTATGAAAGTCGCAATTAAACCCTTATGAAATATATGACATAGACAACTAAAACCTCATGTGTGAAAGAATTAAAGGCTAACCTCAATATTGACAGTAATCTCTGGTTGATCAGACTGAGATGCACTCTGAGAGACTGAGATAGTGCACACTCCTCTTGAAGGCCAGACTCATGTTGAGCTCTGGTCCTTTTTCTAGTGCTTTTTTTTTGTTGTTGAAACTCTCATACAAGTCTTGTGATTGTGGCCAAGATTACCACACTTGCTGCAAGTGACCACAAAACTCCTCCTAACCTTATTTTAATTGATTAGTGGCTCTACAATATCTTTCTTTCTTACATGTATCTTAGAACGTCCAATTGGTCTCTTAATCTTTGGTGGAATAGGATGTGTTCCCTTTATCGTCTCCCAATATTATTCCCTTATGCAGGATTATCAGCAAACAACAAAAAGCTCTAAACCCCCCAAAAAAGTAGATATTTATATTATTTTAATGGTTCATGAAGGATTTTTACCAATAAAAAAAATCATAACCACTTGCTTTCACACTTTCAAGCATGAACTACAAACTCTTTACACCATTAGAACCACATGAAAAGAAGTCACAACCTTCTAAACACAAAATGATTAAAAAAATTGTCTTTTTCTAGAGAAAGAATGTCACGACAGCGCAAACTGTCCTCTTCCTTCTACAACGTCATAAGACTACCATGGAAGTAACCGGTTTTGGAGGGAAACTTTGATGGTCTGTTAGGGTTTGTGGGTAAATAAAGAGACGTTGGGAGGGTTAGAGGGAATTCTTGAACTTAAAGAGGGGGGGGGGGAGATTACTTGAAACGACAACGTTTACATTCCCACCTGGCACCAAGGGACACATCACTGTTAATAATGGTACATGTGGCTAATTCCATTCTGTTTTGTGTCAACACTTAACAGAAGGATCGAATGTGTCCAATGTTTATTATCCTTGAGGATCAATTTGTTACTTTTTTTAGAGATTATTCTATCCAAAATGTAAAATTTTAGAGTCTTAATTGTCACTTTACTCTAATTTTTTAAAAAATTAGAAAATTTTAAATAAATTTATGCAGAATCATGCCATTTAGATTATATCATGGATATAAATCTGTGTTAAAAAAAACATTTTTGAACCAACCTTAACTTTAGATCTAAATCGAAAGTCAGATATCAATTTTTTCGATCAACAATCAATCTATAAAATAGTAGATGAATAAATATTAAAAAAATTAAATGAAAAATATTAATTAATTGTTAACTCCTTTTTGCATTGTTATCTATAATTAGTGATATATATACCAACTATTGATAATATCATATTAATAATAAAAATATTTAAATTAACAAGAAATAGAGTACTAAAAAGTATTGTTAATAGGATAATAAAATCTAATAAAACCAATAATGAACTAAATATTAATACTCACTTGATGATGGAGTAATATGAATTTGTATTATAATTCAGAGGCTTGAACCAAAATACAAAGGATGAAACTTTTTAATACAAAGATTGCAATAAAAGCTTAAAAGTATTTCAGAGTATGAGAGGATGTGTGTAAAATTGCGGATGATCTACAACCCCCTCCCCCCTCCCCTTTTATAGTGGGCTACGCCCTTTATTCTTTTACATTTTAACCCTTGATTTTGCTAATCCGTTTGCTCTTTCTGCGGGCTAATTCAGAGGCTCTGTCTCCGAGTTAATGTCTTCTGTTCTAGTTTTTTGAAAACTGGTAGCTGATTTTGTCTTTTCTGCTGTGATTCTGTTAGAATGCTACTGATGACTTTTGTTCTTTTCTGCATGTGATGCTTTTGTTGCTTTCTGAGTTTGTCTTGACACCTCTCTTGATTTTGTACAAGTGTCTGTTTTTTGATTTCAGGACACTCTTTTTTTTAATTCTTCAAATGGATCTTAGGTATCTAGTATGTACAGTTCTGGGCTGAACTAGACTTCTTCATCTTCATCTATTGGCTCTGCTTTTATCGCTTTTAGAGAATTATGGATTTTTTCTTCTGAGGTGGCCGCTGCAAGGGCTGTCATCCATTATTTTTTATGGGCTACAAAGTAAGTTTCTTTTTCGAATGATATTTTTTCAAACCCTGAACTGTGGCTTGGGAGTTCTGCTCTTTTTTGGGATATAGTCATCCAATTATCAATTGCTCTTTTACTAATTAAGTTCAGGTCAAATTTATTCCACCATTTCACTTTTATATTTCTAATTAAATATTGCACGCTTGGAGTGTCTTCATATCCCGTGGAATCATATTCCTAGGTCATTATCCAGCATATTCCCATAGTGGGAATGAAGAAAACCAGCTTATATCCATCCAGAAATGATGTTTTGTTTTTGAAATATTTATAAGCCATGCTGGCTTCTTTTGGAAAAATAGCTTCTATTGGTCCAAACTCTTGAAACCATATCTGGAACCTTTTGGGAAACTGTAGAGAAATCCCTTTGCGGAACCATATGAACCAAGAGTGAGAATTTGGAGAAAGATACCGGGCGTTCCACCAGGCATTTATATAATCATAATAGGAGTAGTGTTGTGGTTCAAATTTTCTAGTAAAATTTTTACAATGAAAGGGAGGTTTTTTCCATTCTGATAATGTTATTACTTTCATAATCTTTTTCTAGGTGTTGAATATGTTGGTTTATAAAATAAAATTTATTAATATTATAAAAAATGGTCTTGTCCTATTTGAAAAGAAAATAAAAATATTTATAACAAAAGTAAGGTTTCTAGGATATGAAAATTTTCAAGGAACAATTACTCCGATTAAGAGATCTGTTGAATTTGCAGAAAAATTTTCAAATGAAATTATCGACAAGAAATAATTAGAAAGATGCTTAGGATGTCTTAATTATGTAGCCGAATTTCTACCAGGAATAAGAACTTTATGTGAACCTTTATATAAAAGGCTAAGAAAACAGCCTCCTCCTTGGATAGAAGACATGTCTAAAATAGTTCAAAAAATTAAATATTTAGTAAAAGAAATTCCTTGTTTGAGTATACCAGACCTTAAGGCATGTCTAATCGTAGAAACAGATGCTTTAGAATTAGGGTATGGAGGAATACTTAAACAAGTTCTTCCAAACTCCTCAAAGAACAAATAGTTAAATATCATTCGGATGTATGGAATTTAATCCAGAAAAATTATGCTACCATTAAAAAAGAAATATTAGTCATTGTCCTATGTGTTTCACGTTTTCAAGAAGATTTGTTTAATAAAACCTTCTTGGTCAGAACTGATTGCAAAGCAGCTCCTAGTGTATTAAAGAATGATGTTAAAAATCTAGTTTTTAAACAAATATTTGCTAGATGGCAAGCTATATTATCATGCTTTGATTTTTCTATTGAGCATATTAAAGGAGAATCAAATGCATTACCTGATTTTTTAACAAGAGAATTTTTGCAAGGTAAAAATGAGCAAGAAACAAGCAATCAGTAAAGATTATGGTCAACCTCTTGACCAACCAGCAACTTCAATACAAGCTAAACAATTATCTATTAAACCCCCTGACGATGTCACATGTTGTTAAAAGTGAAAAATCATCCGCAATTTTATACACATCCTCTCATACTCTGAAACACTTTTAAGCTTTCCTTGCAATCTTTGTATTAAAAAGTTTTATCCTTTGTATTTTGGTTCAAGCCTCTAAATTATAATACAAATTTATATTACTCCATCATCAAGTGAGTATTAATATTTAATTCATTATTGGTTTATTAGATTTTATTATCCTATTGACAGTACTTTTTAGTATTCTATTTTTTGTTATTTTAAATATTTTTATTATTAATATGGTATTAACAATAGTTGGTATCAAAGCCAGGTGAAAGCCTAGTTCTGGTATCTTCTCATGTTCTTAGCATTATTGGAATCCGACCCACATAATTCTATATCTTTAAACTTTTGAAACTTGACAAACAAAAAACAAAGGGCAAAACTGAAAATTTTATACATTTGTCGCGTGGTAAAGTTTCTTTTTAATTAAAAAGAAAAGGGTTGTCAATCTTCAAAATTTTGCAATTTTTGTGCCAAAAATCATATTACAAGGTACAGAAGTAAAATATAAAGAAAATTTATAGGTAATTGTTGTAAAATAAATAAATAAATAAGAGATAGTAAAAATAAAAATAAAATATAAATAGAAGACACTAGTATTAATATTTACCAATACTATTATCTCACTATAATAGAAGTAATTTATATATTTATTAATATTGTATATGTAATAGCGTATACTCAAAAGAGAAAAGAAAGAGAGTTTATATATGTACAAAAAAGAAAAATATTTTTGTTTTTATTGTTTGTGTCCTATATCTCAGATCTTACTATTATTTATACACATACAAAGAATTCTTTTTCAAGACTTCATAAAGTTTAGTCTTTCTTGAAGAACTGAACTTCTCCATAGCCGCCCAACATTGTAAAGAAAGTCACAATGTATTAAATGGGCATCCATTCATGTATATCAC
This sequence comes from Arachis ipaensis, assembly GCF_059453495.1. Taxonomy (NCBI): domain Eukaryota; kingdom Viridiplantae; phylum Streptophyta; class Magnoliopsida; order Fabales; family Fabaceae; genus Arachis; species Arachis ipaensis. The sequence goes on along the minus strand of NC_142439.1, from coordinate 10,929,228 downwards.
AATACTCCCCTTTGGATGACCATTTAGGATTATGCCTCGTTAAAACCTTACTAAAGAAAAATCTAATGGAAAAAACTTTAGTGAAGAAAAAAGAGTTCAATATCCTTTGTGATAGGGACTGTCTCATTAAAAACATTATCAAGAAAAATCCAATGAAAAAAAATTTGATCAAGGAAAAAAGAGCCGAGTCTCTCCCTCTGTTGACATTATTTAATATCTCGGAATCGGCACATCCTAATCTGATGTACCAATCTTTTAAAGGAGGATTTTGGGAGTGACTTTGTAAATAAATCTGCCAGATTATCATTTGAGCGGATCTGTTGGATATCAATTGTTCCTTAATTTTGAAGATCATGAGTGAAGAAGAATTTGGGAGAAATATGCTTAGTTCTATCACCTTTAATGTATCCACCTTTAAGTTGAGCAATGCATGCTGTATTATCTTCAAACAGAACAGTTGGAGCTATCTTATGATCAATCAGTCCACATGATGACAGAATATATTAGATCAAACTCTTGAGCTAAAAACACTCGCGACTTGCTTTATGAATCACTAGTATTTTAGCATGATTAGAGGATGTTGCTGCAATTGTCTATTTTGTGGACCTCCATGATATAGCTGTACCATGATATGTGAACAGATACCCTGTTTGAGATTTCCTTTTGTGTGGATCAGAGAAGTATCTTGCATCTGCATGACCAACTAGATGTGACTTGTATTGATAGGGATAAAACAATCCCATATCAATCATTCCATGAAGATATTGAAAGATTTTTTGATTCCATTCCGATGTCTTCTAATTGGAGAGGAAATATACCTTGCTAGTAAATTCACGACAAATGCTATATCGGGTCGTGTATTATTAGTAAGATACATTAGCGCTCCAATGGCACTAAAATATAGTACTTCAGGACCAAGGATATCTTCATTTTCTTCCTTAGGATGGAATTGATATTTTTCCACATCCAAAGATCTTATGATCATTGGGGTACTTAATGGATGCGACTTATCCATATAAAATATCTTCAAGATCTTTTCTGTGTATGTTGTTTGATGAATAAAGATCCCAGTTTTGTATGCTCGATCTGCAGGTCGGGACAAAATTTAGTCTTTCCAAGATCTTTCATCTCGAACTCATCTTTTAGAGTTTTTATAATTGTTGGAATCTTTTTAGGAGTTTCAATGATATTTAAATCATCAACGTACACAGCAATTATAATAAATCCAGATGCAAATTTCTTTATGAAAACACATGGGCAGATATCATCATTCTTAAATCCATTTTTGGCCAGATACTTAGTAAGACGATTATACCACATTTGTTCAGATTACTTTAGACCATATAAAGATCTTTGCAATTTGACTGAGTATAACCATTGCGAATATTCATTAGATGGTTTAGATATCTTTAGTCCTTCAGGGACTTTCATATAGATATCACGATCTAATGATCCGTATAAATAGGCCGTAACCACATCCATTAAATGCATATGTAGTTTATAGTATGCGGATAAAATGACCAAATAACGTAATGTTATTGCATCCACTACAGGGGAATATGTTTCTTCATAATCTATACCGGGTCTTTGTGAAAAATCTTGCGCCACAAGTCGATCTTTGTAGCGTACAACTTTATTTTTCTCATTTCGTTTTCTCACAAATACTCATCGGTATCCAACAGGTTTTACATCTTCTGGTGTACGGACTACAGGTCCAAAGACTTCACATTTTACAAGTGAGTCTAACTCAGCCTTCATAACTTCTTCCCATTTTGGCCAATCATTCCTTTATTGACATTCTTCGACAGTTCTTGGCTCAAGATCCTTACTTTCATGCATGATATTTAACGCCACATTATATGAAAATATTTCATTGATAATTGTCTTATTTTGGTCCCATTTTCTCCTATAAAGACATAATTTGTCGAGATCTCGTCATTTTTAGAATTTTCAGGTACCTAAACGTCTTCTGGCGTTAAAAATGTATCAGAATTTTGGATAACTGCAGGTGTCTTTACTATGTCTTTTTCAACAGGAATAGTATTTTAACTCTTTTTTCGAGAATTTTTGTCTTTAGAACCGACAGGCCTGCCATACTTCTGGCTTGAATTTGTTTCGGTGGCTATTTGTCCGACTGGGACCTTAATTCAGATTGGAGCATTTTCAGCTGGTATATAGGATTTAGTTATCCTCTTTGTATCAGAAAATGCATCAGGCAATTCATTTGCTATTCTTTGCAAATGTATAATCTTTTGAACTTCTAGTTCACATTGCCCTGATCAAAGATCTAAATGCATCAAGGATGATGATTTCCAATTAAGCTCCTTTTCAGGAAGCTTATTCTCTCCCCCTAATGTTGGAAATTTTGATTCATCAAAATGACAATCCGCAAATTGGGCTTTAAATACATCTCCAGTTTGTATCTCTAGATACTTTACTATAGGGAGAGAATCATATCCATCCTCAATTTTCTTTGGGGTCCCATTTTGGTGTGAGAAGGTGGTGCAATGAGAACATATATCGCACACCCAAATATTCTTAAATGGGAAATATTTAGCTGCTGGCCAAAAGTTAATTGCATAGGAAAGAACTGATGGTAACTTGTTGGCCTCAACGAATAAGTGCTGCGGGCCTGCGGCATGTAAAATAGCATGTCCCAACCCGAAGTTGGGAGATTTGTTCTCATAAGTAAGGGTCTAGCAATTAATTGGGGGTGTTTAATAAGTGATTCTACTAACCCATTTTGTGTGTGAACATGAGCTACTGGATGTTCAACGCTTATTCCGTTAGCCATACAATAAGCATCAAAAGTTTGGGAAGTAAATTCACCAGCATTATTAAGACGAATTGCTTTAATTGGATTTTTTGGAAACTGTACTTTTAATCGAATAATTTGAACAAGTAATCTCGCAAACGCCAGGTTGCGAGAAGACAATAAGCACACATGTGACCATCTCGAAGATGCGTCTGTTAGGGTCATAAAATATCTAAAAGATCCACATGGTGGATGAATAAGTCCACATATATCGCCTTGAATCCTTTCTAGGAATTCAGGGGACTCAAATCTAATCTTTACTGGTGATGGCCTTAAAATTAACTTTTCCTGAGAACATGCAGCACAACAAAATTCACTAGATTTAAGAATCTTCTGCTTCTTTAGTGAATGTCCATGGAAGTTTTCAATAATTTTCCGTATTATGGTTGTTCCCAGATGACCCAATCGATCATGCCAAGTTATAAATTCATTTGGATTAGTAAATTTCTGATTTACAATGGCATGTGATTCAATTGCATTAATCTTAGTATAATATAATCCAGATGAAAGTGAGGGTAACTTTTCTAATATAACCTTTTTATTTAAATCATGAGTTGTGATACATCAGTACTCGATGATTTCCCTCATTCATTGTTTCAATATGATATCCATTTCGACGAATATCTTTGAAGTTCAATAAGTTTCTTAAAGACTTAGTAGACAATAGTGTATTATTTATTATGAATTTTGTTCCTCCAGGAAACAAAATTATAAATCTTCCGGAGCCTTCTATTATATTACCTGAGCCAATAATAGTATTAATATATTCTTCTTTTGGCACAAGATAGGTAAAATATATATTACTTTTGAGAATGGTGTGCGAACTTGCACTATCCGCAAGGCATACATCTTCATTATACATCCTTGCCATTTTCTTCAAAGATAAATAATAATAAAATGAGTAGTAATACATGCACGCAGTCAAATTGAATATTTGATTGGAATTATTTTTTTCTAAGAAATGCTGTACATAAAAATAATGTCATATACTAAAATTTTATTATTATCACTATTATTATTATTATTTTTAAAACTTGACACATTTAATGATTTCAAAATTCTTAAACATAAACATTAATATTTCATTATTTATATACATCATATTTAAAATTTAAATACATAAAAAATAAAATTTAACAATAAATTTCTTACATTATTTATTTACATGAATACTTAACAATCTCACATATTAAACTATTCTATCATTGTTCAAATGACCAATATTTCCTTCAGGATCCTCAAAGAAATCAGATACATCATAATGAATGGTGGAATTTTCAGCATCATTTGAAACAAATTTTGTTTCCTTTCCTTTGTCATCTTTTTTCAAAGATACTCGATAAAGATCGACTAGGTGCCTTGGGGTACGACACGTACGCGACCAATGGCCCTTTCTACCACAACGCAAACACTTATCCTCTGTTGATTTATTTTGCTCAGAGTTTCTTTCTTTATCCCACTTCTAGTGAGATCCTTTCTTGTGAACATAATTCTTCTTCCTTCCATAATTTTTCTTATTACTAAAACCTTGCCATTTACCTCTTCCAGGGTAATGATTTGCCACATTTGCTTCAGAAAATGGGGCGGCGCCAACTGGGCGCGCTTCATGATTTTTTAAAAGCAACTCATTGTTACATTTAGCAACAAGAAGGCAAGAAATTAGCTTAGAATATTTTTAAATCCTTTTTCACGATACTGCTGCTGTAGGAGCACATTTGAGGCATGGAAGATTGAGAATATTTTCTCTAACATATCGTTATCAGTTATCTTTTTTCCACATAATTTCATTCGTGAGGTGATTCGAAACATTGCTGAATTATATTCATTTATGAATTTAAAATCCTGTATCACTATTTTTTTTATAATTGTACCTTTTCTCAAGGTCTTTCCACAGATCTACAGAATCTTTTAATGTGAGATATTCATTTTTCAATCATTTGTCAAGATGACGACGAAGGAAGATCATGACCTTGGGTTTATCTTTCACTACTAGAAAATTAGTTTTTACAGATGGATATTTCCGATGGATTTTATCCCACGGAAATACAGACAGAATTTCAGAGGGATTTTTTGTCGGAAAATAAAAAAATGAATTAGCATAAATTACAGACGGAAAAAAAAATCCGTCGATAATTCTGTCGGTAAAATTAATTTTTTTCGTAAAAAATTGTTACAAACGGAAAATCCGTCTGTAATTAAATAGACAAAATGCTGCATTTTATTAAATTATTACAGACAGAAAATCCGTCTGTAATTTAAAATTTTCCGTTGGAAATATTGAATTAAACCTAAATGAAAGAGGAGCTTCTTCCAAATGAAACACGAGCTTCTTCAGTTCTTCTTCTCTTCATAGCACGAGATAGTTCTTCTCTCTGTGGCTGCTACTTCTGCTTCTTCCGCCGCTGCCGCTGCCGAGCCATTGCGTCGCACAGTCTCTCTTTATCATTCCTTGCGTCGCACGAGATCCCTCCGCCACCGCTGTCGTCGCATCTACTCCCATGGTCGTAGAGCCTCTCTGCCGCCGCTTTCATCGCATCTGCTCCCTCTGGCGCCTCTTCTATCTAATCTCAACTCGCTCTCTCAGTTCTTCTTGTAACCATCTCAAATTTCAGGTATATATATATATATATATATATATATATATATATATGCTGATTTTGTGATTCTGTTCTTCGTGATAAATCTTAGGGCTTAATTTTTCTGTGCCAGTTTTAGGTTTATCATACTCTGCTTTTGTGCTTTGTTTGAATCTGTGGGTTTACTCTGATTTTGATGAATTATTTTCTGCAATCGAAGCTTTTTTGACCTAAAATTCATGGTAGGCTATTGCTTTCTATAGTTTTTAACTTTCAGAGTTTCTACTCTCCAGAGTCTGCCATGTCCACCGGCACCGACTCCGCCAAGCACGCCTCACCCGACGATATCAACTCCAACTCCTTCGATCCCGATCACTACATGAACCTCATGGTAACCTCCCTCCAAGTCTCTTCGCATTTTGTTGTGATTGTTTTCTGTTTGTTCGGTTCTGATTTGGAATCGTTAAATTGGGGAATTTCGTGAAGGTTCACAAGTCCAATTTGGAAGGGCTGCTTCAGCGCCACGTCAAGCTGGGGAATTTCTGTTTGTTCAGAGTATGGGCAGCACCTCTTAGTCTATGAGTTTCATAGAAATGGATCACTGCATGACTTCCTTAACCCGACTTTCTGAGTTGCCATGAGCTTCAGATAATGTGTATGTCAACTTGTGACAGGATAATCTTAAAAGAGCAAACGGACAGATATTCAATGTGAGAAACCCAGACAATGAAGTATCCGTGAAGGAACTAGTTGAGCTTATGATACAGGTGAGTTTTAACACATGCATTAGTTAGTTTATTCCTGTCTAATGAAATAAAAGTTTTTGCTCATTCTCGAAAAAAAAAACCAGCACTGTGGACTCTATATAATATTGATATTTGTAATTTGTCTACAGATTTAAGCATTCTTACCATTCTCCTTTTCCATAGAGCTTGTTCATTAACAGTTAAAATTTTTAGTTTCTAGACTTGTATCTTTTGTTCTTGGCTCTCAAGATGCTTGATTGACTTCTCTAATTAGGGGATCCATTTTCCAAAATCCTTGTAGGTTGCCACAATTGCTTGGTTGGAAGCTAATTCTGTGTGTGGCAGTCACTCTGTTGCAATACCTTTAGTGCTTGTCTTGCCTTATCTTTTTCGTCTAAACCAATGTCTCCGTCAGTACAAAGATACCGGGGAGAAAACTTGTCTTTTGAATGGTAAGAGCTATTTATTGCCTTAAATCGTGCTGTCTTTTTGTTTCCTATTCAGAACTTTTTTTAGTTATCAATTGTTGGTCTAAATTTTGCAGGTTTAGGAAATTGATGTAATACATTATTCTTCTATTTTGGGCTTGTAATATGTTAGGAATATTGGTTTTAATGTTGGAGTCTTTGTAAACGAGTAAGGTGGCTTTGGCGGTGGCCGATTCAACCCCTCTGCTGCTACTCCGCCGCCCTGGATGGCAATTTCCTCCTCAGCTCGGCCCGAGCTGTTTTCTCCAAATGCGCCAAATGTAGATCACTAGATCCAGGTGTTCTTCTCTTGTGTGTTCTGGAATGAGAGCTAATTTTGATTGCAGTTTTGGAATTGAATTTTGGAATCCTACTCGAACTGAAATTGCTCTTGATTATACTGGTTGAAATTCAAAATTGAAAGCTAATTCTTCTTCTTCAGCCAAATCTATTGCTTCTTCTTCGTTTTCTGCATAAATAGACAAAGATGAATGCTGAATTATTGAATTTTCTGCTGCTAGCTTTGCTGAATTGTTGCTGAGTAGTGAAAATTCTGCATTTGATTTGGCCTGAATCTAATCATGAACTATTTCTTTACATGGAAAGATTGGAAGATTAGGTGGTGGAGGATCAGATTATAAACCTTTTGTGCAGCATGTGGGAATTCCATCAATTGATATAGCCTTTGGAGGAGGTACATAACACATTAATTTAATCACTAAGATTCGGATGCGTTAATAATACTCTCTCTGCGTTAATAATATTGACTCTTTGTGCCAGAATTTCTTGTGCCAAAAAGGGAAGCATCAGTGAGAATTTCCTTGTGCCAGAATTTCTTGTATATCAAGAATGCTGTTGCATCATCAAACTTAACTCCTTGAGACACCAAATTTAAGAGAACAATGGTTTTCTCTAGTTGATGATTTGCTGCATTAGCTCCAATAATGCGAACCTGGTTGCGACTCAACAAAAGACTGGCTGCAATTTCCTCAGCTAGCTTGAAAACCAAAGGGAAGAACTTGTATATTGCAATGCTGATGTGGAGTTTAACTTGAAGTGGCCACACAACCACAAGGAGATCCAGGAGGTGTATTTGTCAATGGCTCTGAGCAAGTCACCATCATGCAATCTAAAAGGAATAGGATCAATATAAAATCTTGTTTGTTTAAATTGTTGAAAATGAAGGAACTAGTAGTGTCAATGAGTAATGTAAATAGTTATAGTTCTGTCAATGGTTTATTTTTTTGGGTATCATGTAATGAATATTATGTTTATCTATATAATTTTTGGCCTCTTTTTTTTCAATTTACAGTGTGTTTGATGGATGAAATTTAAAAAATAAACCTAAAGTATTCATTTTGCAATGGAAAAATTAAAAAAAATTTCTATTTTACTTTACCGACGGATTTACAGACGGATTTTCTGTCTGTAATCATAGTGTGGGATGATTTTCCAAGGTTCAAATTACAGACAAAAAATCCGTCGAAAAATCCGTCTGTAATTACAGACGGAAAATCCGTCTGTAATTACAGACGGAAAATCCGTCGGAAAGTTCGCCGCCTTTGGGAAATGGATAGAAAATTTACAGAGGAAAAATCCGTCGGTAACTGGTAAAAATCTGTCTGTAATTTTCCGACGAAAAAAAATCCGTCGGTAAATAATTTTCGACGAAACTTTTACAGAGAGACAAAATCCGTCGGTAATTTCGTCAGTAACAAAAAATCTGTCTGTAATAAAGACTAAATCCGTCTATAAATCTGTCTGTATTAATCCATTTTCTAGTTGTGTTTCTAAGATGCATTATTTTCAGCCTGAATGGTATCTCCAAGATCCATTGAATCAATATGAATTTCAGCATCTAGTGTCCATGATAAATAGTTGTTTCCAGATATATCAAGCATTAAATTCAAGATGAGAGAGATTCGACATAATGAAAATTTGTTACTTGTGTCTTCCTAAAATTTGATCAGAGTCTCGTACTGATAACGTGTTATAAAATAAATAAATAAGAAAGAGGTAATAAAAATAAAACAAAATGTAAATAGAAGACACTAGTATTAATATTTACCAATACTATTATCTCACTATAATAGAAGTAATTTATATATTTACTAATATTATATATGTAATAACGTATACTCAAAAGAGAGAAAAAAGAAAGTTTATATATGTACGAGAGAGAGAAGAGTATTTTTATTTTTATTGCTTGTGTCCTATGTCTCAGATTTTACTATTATTTATACACGTACAAAGAATTCTTTTTCAAGACTTTATAAAATTTAGTCTTTCTTAAAGAACTGAATGGAAAAGTTAGCCGCTCAATATTGTAAAGAAAATTACAATGTATTAAATGGACATCCATTCATGTATATTATAACAATAATAAATAAATACAACATGCAACTACATACATTTAATTACATATCTATGACTAAAATATTTATTTCAAAAGACAATTTTTTAACGAATTACAACTTTTTAATAAATTATAATTTTTGAATAAATCACAGTTCCATAAAAAAATATAATTCTTTAAAGATAATTTTTTAAATATTTTAAAAATATATCTCACGATGTATATTTGATTATGAGAGTTCATATGCGCATGAAATGATGGTGCTAGATAATGTTGGCATCTACACCTACATATGAGAGGCATTTGTATTATCGTTAATTAAAAAAAAAAAAATTGACTACCACTATATCTTCAAACTCGATCTTCACAACTTAGGATCTCTTTAATATTAGGAGACTTTTTTAGTTAGTCATAGTGACATTATATATAACAAATGTAATGTGTTTATTACTTTATCTTTTTTATTTACTAAACGTGTAAAATAGTAATGGATATGATCTTAATCTAAATGAGAAATATTTTAAATTTAAATAAAGAGATTTTGAGTTTAAATATTAGAAATAACACTTTTATTTTTTTGAGAAATTGTATATGAAAAATATTTTTTTTAAAAAATTATACACTAAAGTCCCATTATTTATAATAGAAATAAATTATATATGTAATTCATAGATAATAGATTTAATTTTTTGGCAGTTATTTTACAACAAAGTGGTGAATTTAGGTATTTAATTCATAATGAAGTGTTCTATTGGCAATTATATTGTTTAACACCCAAAAAAAATGTTGCATATTCCTTGAATAGTCATGTGGGGTAATAGCAAGTGAATTACAATGAGATAAAAAATAGTAGGCAAACGGTTGACTATATATATATATATATATATATATATATAGATCGTTCAAAGAATCTCCACCTAATGAGAAGAGTTAATCTAAATTTTTAATGAGCTATCCTTAATCTCTTTTGATATTATCATCAATACAAAAATTAATCAAAGATGGTACATCACAGAAGTCTCAAAATAAAAAACATAAATTAAAGACATACAAATTAAAACTAGCATAATTATTATTTAACAAAATAAAACCAACACACTTCATATTTAAATTTCAAGCTTCTGATTTGGCACACCTTATATATATATATATATATATATAGATAGACTTGAATTTGAGACGTAAGTACGTAACTACTGCATTCTTTTGGTTATCTACAATATCCTTTAATTTGAATTTTGAAAAGAAAATAAACAACAAATATGAGTAGTGGATCCCATGCTGGAATCCATTTATGTTTTTCATTATCAGGGTCTTACTGTACATGGCCAATTGGCCAGTCGGGCTTAATATTTTGTGATGTAAATAAAATTTAAAATTGGAAAAAAAATGTGAAATTTTTATTAAGTCGTATTAAAGTGAACATTTGAAAACAAGCTGTATTTAATACTCTTTAACTTCTTAAAAGTTGCCACAAAGGCAAGGCACTGATTATTTTTTTTAGTTAAGTAGTCAGTTCACTTACTATTTAAATAAGTGTTAAAAATTCGAATTTTGTTTTGTATATAGAGTAATTTATTAGCCAACAATAAACCTTTAAATAGAGTTCAAATTCGAAGCGAATCAGTCATTGATCAGTCGAGTTGAAGAATACCGTAGACAACTAAAAAAAGACACCGATTATTAATATTATCTATGATGCATGGATGCGGTAACAAGATACCACACATTATAGGATATACAAATACACGAATTTTAAAATTTTATAAGACACAGAAATACGCATATATATAATATAAAATATTTTTTGGATAAATTATAATGCTATTTTGATATTTTATTAATAATAAAATATAAATTAATTTTTTAATTATAAAAAATATTTTAAATATTTTTTATTTTAATAAATAATAATATATATTATTTCTAAACTTATTTTAAAAATACCTGTTAAGAATAAGATTGGACACATAGACATGTGATAGTATTTAGATTTGTCCAAATGTGTCCGGAGAATTTTTCTTAATTAAAACACAGTTAGACATAACAAACACGCATATCAGACAAGTGTCAATGAGTGTCATGACAAAAATATATCTGACATACAGATACAATAATTCAATAAAATGTCCGTATTTTATAAATTATTACCAGTTTGCTATTTCTATAGGTTTTTCTAATAATTGTCCAATAATAAGGATATTATTAATTAAATAACTACTAAAACTTTTCTCTAATAAATTATTATATATATATATTAAAAAATTAAATTGTTTAACTTTTTAATTATTTCTCAATTGTTATGCCCTTACACTTGTTAACAAGACCCATTTTTATAACTCAAAAAATTATCCGATAATTATAAAGATTTTATTAAGAAATATTCTAAAAATATTTGTAGATTAATTTGATTAAAATTTTTTAATTTTTTGATTTGATACATACAAAATTTATTAAAAATCTAAATTTTTAACTTTTTATTCAAATTTTTTATATTTAAAGTCTTAACAAATGTCTTTTTAGCAAAAACTCTTATTTTAATTGAGTATAATAAAAGTGTTTCGAGACTCACCCGAAATTAATATGATTTGGATTTAAATATAAGATTTAAATTCTTTTTGGTGAGATGTTCTAACATTTTTTCAAAGTGTGTTGTCCGAGTTTTTTGGAGACGTTAGTAGTAGTACTTGCAAGAAATTGAGTATATGAATATAGAGATACAGATAAACTATTTGTAAAGTGTATATGGATGTAGATCGGTTCATCAAGGGTGTGGAGTCTCCAATAACGAAAGAATTTTTTTGAGAGGGAGAGAGCACAAATAGAAGAGTTAAATAACATATTAGATAATGTGTTCTTATGTGCAGAGATAATGCCACATGAAAATTTAGCTCGGATAAAACATACAATGTGAAATCATTCACCAATGTAGTCGAATGAAAGATATACGGAGAGCCAACTATGAAGCATATTTTTTATGATTTATGGAGAGGGCTGGTACCACCTAGAATTGAAATGCTCATGTGGTTTGTGATAACAGATTGGCTGAATACAAAAGACAAACTAATAAGGAAGAGAATCATAAGTCAAGGTAAAGAGACATGTGTTTTGTGTGAGAAGACGAAGGAGTTAGTAAATCACCTTTTTCTTTATTGCTCCTTTTGCTCAAAATTATAGTTTATGACTTAGAATGAGGGATGTGTGTGTTGGATAAAAGTAAATGATGATAGAATTTGGTTTAAGGGTTGGATCAAGTGTGATGTGTGCAATATGTCCAAAAAAAAAGGATAATATTATTTTTTGCTATTTTGTGAACTGTTTGAAATTGTAGGAATAGTAAAATTTTTGAGAATAAAGCTGTCTTATGGAGAAGTGAGAAAAGAGTGAAGAATTGTGTATATAGGAGAGAAGTGCAATTCGAAAAAGACAGAAAATAGATATGGTGAAATTGTATTTTGTATAAATCAGATAGAAATATATTTTGTGTTGGTGGATATTTATAGGAACCAAATGAAGAAGTACACTGTTATATAGACAATTTGGTGAATTATGAGTCAATAAAAAATGCATTATCATTTGGGTTACAAATGTCTTTGTAATTTGTTTTCGAAAAGGTAGGAGTAAAAGAAGATGATATAAAAATGATGGTTGATAATAAATATATTGTAAAGTGGCTGCATGAAAATATGGACACAAATTAGGAGTTGAGATTTTTAAGAAACAAGACAGGCAGCGTAAAACATATATTTCAGAACATAAATATGGAGTTTAAAGGAAAAAGTGAATACAAGTCAAGAAAAGAGTGGGAATCAAAGGTAAAATTAAAGACTATAGATAGATAAAGTGGGAGAAGTGAGTATATTGACTTATTATATTTGAGGAAGAACACAACAAAAAATGATTCAATTCAACGTATTACATTTGAAGAATAATTTGATTCTGTGTATATTGTATGTTTACTTGTTTATTAGTTTTATGTTTATAATTTAATTTATTTTTTTGGTTGATTTTGGTCCTTGATAATAATGACGAAGAAAATTAAATTTAATCACTTGTTATTAGAACTTTGTGTTTTCTAAAAGATAAAATTTTTTACTACTGATCTAAAAAAAAGTGCATATGGGTAGGATTGCGTTTGGCCAGACCTAGACTCAACTTTGTTCTTTTTATTGAGTCCGTTTTTATGAGTCCAAAACAATTCAAACTAAATAGATAAAAAAAATTTAATTTTAATGTATTGATAGTATAAAACATTTTACACAGTTATATAATGACATTTGTTGTAAAACCCGGTTAATTAATGATTAATTAACCCATAAAATAAAATAGACTCTAGAAAATAAGAAATGAGATTTTTATGGTTTAATATAATAGAAAAAATTAAAACGAGAATTTCGACCCTAATTTTAAAAAAATCGGCCCAAGATTGAATCGAACGAGCCAAACCGAATCAATTGGGCCCGTATTGGGCCCTTGGCCCAACCCAAAAGCCAATTAAGTAAAGGGCACAACCCTTCCTTCCCACATGAAACAGAAACATGCTGATAGGGAGGGGGAGAGCAAGAAACCCTTTTTCCAAATTTCACTTCAATCTTCAATTGATCATAACTTTTGATCTGGAACTCTGATTGACGAGCTGTTTGCGGCCACGCGTCGGACTTGTCGAGCTCTTTAATTCTATTCAAACAAAACTGGATCCACTAGATTTGATTCCTTGTGGACATTGATCAAGGATCAGTGGATAAAGAGTTGAAATTGTCAAATTGGAGCTTGATTGAAGTCTTGGAAAGGCTTGGAAGTGGAGTTGTGATGCTGGAAATCTGAGTTTGATAGTGTTAGAGCCCCAAGAGCTTGAGAAAAAGCGAAATTGAAAGTGTTCCGGGTTGAGCGGGGAATCGGCCAAGGTATGGTTTCGGTTTCCTGTATCTAAAATATAATGTGGTTGTGAAAACGTAGGTTAGTGGCCCTAGGATAAGATTTGGAAATATTGATGTGGTTTATGGTTGATGTGAGTTGTGTTATTATGTATGTATCTTAGTGGATTGTGAAATGTTGATGTAATTGTTTGGATGATTTGGATTGAGTGGAATTTATGAGTAATGGTGATAATAGTTGATAAAGCATGTGATGTTGTATGGGATATGAACTATTATGTTTAATTGATGGTAAGGTTGAGGCTTGTGTTGGTGAGTAGGATTGGATGTATGACATTGATATGTGTATGTTCATGATGATTGATAACTTGAATAAATGCTTGAAAAGTTGAATCATGTAGTGTTGATTGTAAATTGAGATTATTGATTTAAAATGTGGCTAAATATGAAAAAAATTGGTGGGTTAATGATTGGATGAGAGGTTAGAGATGTTTGATGCTGGGATAGTTGAGTTTGGTTGGTTTGTGATGAAATTGGAAGTGTAAGTTTTGAAAGTTTGAAATGATGAACTTTGGTAAAATTGAGATTTTGATGAACTTCAACGGATCATATCTTGAGCTACTGTTTTTGGAAATTGATGATTTTTATATCAAATGAAAGATAATTTCATAAGCTTTAAAATGGTTTAAATTTAGTTGAAATCTGAATTTTGTGGAAGGAGATATGATCGTTGGAAGTTTAGGCCAAAAAATATAAATTCTGTAAATTCTGCAGAATTTGTGATTTTTGGGTTGTGTGCGCACGCACACCCTGTAGATTTTTGAAGCTGTGCGTACGCACAGACCTGTGCGTACGCACACGTCGGGAATGTCAATCTGTTGATGGCGCTAGCACACCTTGTGCGCGCACTCAACCCTGGAAATTTAACTTTCTGTGCGTACGCACAAGACTGTGCGCACGCACACTTTCTGAAAATGCTTCTGGGCGTGCGCACACTCCTGTGCATACGCACACGACCCTATTCTTTTTTAAAGCTTCTGTTTTCAAGTCTTTCACATTTTCAACAAGCTTGTAACCTTTCGGGATGTTGTTTCATGCTTATAAACCCCAATTTCATCTTTCAAATCTTAGATCAATATAGAATGCATAGTAATTGAGAGGAAGCTAGAGAAGGGGGTAACTTATGGGCGATGAAAGGGGATGTTATGATGAGTTATGATTAATGTTGAGAATTATTATAGTTGTTGAGAATGGTTAGTATTGTTGATGGCTAATAATTGTTAATGATAATGTTATTGGAGAAGGAACGAGGAGAATTATCTGTTTGAATGGACTATGTATATGCGTATGATTTAATGAGATAGAGGTGCTGGGTAAGAGGCGGTGGAAAATAACCACTCGCTCCGGGTATGGTTTGAGAATGAATGAACGAATGGTAATGATAATGAAAGTGTGTTTATATATGTGACTCCGGGTAAGACGCAGTGGTGTAATCCACTTGCTCCGGATGAGACTGCGGGTAAGACGCAAGGGCTGTGTTTTGTTGCCGCTTGCTCCGGACCGAAAAAGTAACACTGCCTGGGTAAGAGGCAGGGTGAAGTTGTCCCCTGCTCCGGGTATGCGGGTAAGATGCAAGGGTTGTGGCGTGATTCCACTTGCTCCGTGTTTGGTGTTCTGTCCAATGGTTAGCTACCAGGATATGTCGGGTTGGCTTTGCAACTAGGGCTGGAAGTGAGTCAAGCCAGCTCATGAGCTAGCTCGATCTCGACTCGTTAATAGCTCGATAAGCTAAGCTCGTGAGCTAATGAGCCAAGCTTGAACTTGAAATTGAGCTCATAAATTAAATGAGCCGAGCTTGAGCTTGGATAAGCTCAGCTCATTAGCTCGTGAGCTGACTCGATTATATATATATATAATTATTAATACACATATCCTATATGCATTTAATCTATACTTTTAATATTATATATATACATATGAAATAGTACTATATATATGACCTTAATTATTTAAAATTTTATATTTAATTTTTACATATAATTTTGATGTAGGACATAAATAAAAAATTTATAATTTAATGATAGATAACAATATATAAATTTGATCTTTTTAAATATTTTATAAAATATATAAGTTATAATTTATTGATATAGAATTATAGATTATATATTTATATTTCTATTATTTGAGCCAGCTCGTGAGCTCGAGCCAGCTCGTGAGCTCGAGCCAGCTCGTGAGCTCGAGCCAGCTCGTGAGCTTTCGGTGAGCCGAGACTGAGCTTAAGAAATAAGCTCGATTATTAATGAGCCAAGCCGTGAGCCAAGCTCAATTTTTGTGAGCCGAGCTTGAGTTTGGTCTAGCTCGGCTCACTTCCAGCCTTATTTGCAACCGACAGATGAGACTCATCAACCACTAGAACAAGCATGCATCATATGCATCTATATGTCTTGTTTGGATTGCCTAAGTAATTGCATAACTAAATGCTACTTGATTATCTACTCTATTTGAATCCTATTTGTGATTTCTCTGTTTATAATAATTGTGTTTGTTGCATTGGGTTCCGTTGGTGGTTGGAAGGTTTGGAGGAGTTAAAAAGGGGAGTTTTAGATAGCTCTGAAGACCCTAAGCTAGTTGCCTGTTTTCTCTTTATGGTTTAGTTATGTTTTAAACTTTAAGTATCTGTTGGAAGTTCTAGGATTGCCTTCGGCTTTCCCAGGACATTATATGTTAGATATGTGGGCACTGTTACCATGCTGAGAACCTCCGGTTCTCACCCATACGGATTTTGTGGTTTTCAGATGCAGGACAGGTAGTTCCTCGCTGAGGCATGCTGGAAGCTTCTGATGTTGCGAAGATCTATATCTTTTGGATTTATTTTGGTTATTGGTATTTGTTTAGATACTTATTATCTCCACTTTTATATATATATATATATATATATATATATATATGTATAACTATGTGCTCGGGTCGGTTTATCTTCGCGAGCCGAGTCTTGAGTTTTGTTACATGTGTTTTGGAACTCTTAGTATATAAATTCGTTAGATTGCTCTATCCTACTTACGTTACAGTATGCGGAGCGTTGCGCTTTTTAATTTAGCGGTTTTTGCTTTATTCTTTTCTTTAAAGACTACTAGTTATAAACATTTTTCACTATATTATATATTATAATTTTATTTTTTTAGAGGTCGTAGCGCCTCGCCACCTCTGTTTTACATCCTAGATGTAAAGATCTGTGTAGTAGGGTGTTATATTTGTTCTTTTGGATAATTATTTACGTAATTAGTGTAAAAGATAATTATTTTACTGATATGACATTACGTAATTGAATGTATATATAGAATTACTTTATACTGAGAGTACATCAAAATTAAATTAAAAAATTAGGTTAAAGGAGACTGACTTAATATTTAATCAACGCAAATAGTTGTGGAGATTATACATAACATGTAGCATTGTGTTAAATCTTAAATTTTAAAATTAAAATTACTAGATATTATATAATGTAAAAATATAAATCGAAATTTCAAAATCTAACATTTTATTACTACCTTTACCAACAAAATATGTATTTTTAAAAGATACATGACTTCGTGATAGGCCGATTCTATTCAAAACATAGCTCGAATTCAACAAACTTGAATCTGGAAAAAATGCTTTGGTTCTGTCCGCATCTTGATGAGAGAATTTCGTCAAAATATTATGCCAAATTTTCTCTCTCATAACCCGAAAAGCAAAGAGTTTTTATTTATACTTTGTTTGGATATAAGGGTGAAATATAAAATGAGAGAAAGGAAAATATAGTACAAACATTTCATAGTAATAACATTTTTAAGATGGAAGATGATATCAAAATCTCTAATTGAAATTTTTTTTTTGAATAAATTAAATCTCAAAATAATATTAACTTCACTTTTTTTCGCACAATAGAATCCTCATCGTCATTATAAAATCTTTTTCTGAAATTCTTTTTTCAAAATACTACAATTTATGTAAACAAACAAGTAAAAATCTGTGGTATTGACCTCTTTTGTCAACATGCTATGTTGTCCAGATGCGTCATCATTTGAGTTAGACACGTAGAGGGTGAGAGAATATGGTTGTTTATGGTCTAAAGTCTGTTCCACTTTAATTAGGGAAAATAATTGGGCTAATGAAGTTTCTTAAGTGGGTGGGTCACTGGACCTCTTTTGCGGTGGGTTTGTTGGCTTTTACTGATTTATAAGGGAATATGAATTCCATAGTGAATTGAGGCCCTGGATGGTGGATAATTATAGGTGCCAAAGTAATTCTTTTAAAAAAAATGAGTGTGGTATGGGTAGTCGTTCATTTATGAACAATTACTACCCATAACTTTACTGTTGGAGCAAAGGAACCATTAGAATAATGATGATCCAACAAGTGAGAAAATAAGAATAAAACAAAAAAAGAAAATACCAAAAAAAAGAAAATTTGTGTGCCCTGCTACTAGGGTTTTTCAAAAAGTGCTCTGCTAGGGTTTTGAAGTTAATCCTTATTAAATTTCTGTGAGTAAGTCTCATACGATTTGATCATGGCAGCATCTGCTGCATTTCAGGGGTTAGAAGGAGCATTGGAGGTACTGGAGGAAGACCAAATTATTCAATTTGGGGAGGAGGATATAAAGGAAGGTTTGGAGAAATGTACAAGAAGTCTAGTTGGGAGATTAATGGCTGATCGTAAGTTTAGTGCTGGTACGTTAGAGGCTGCTCTACTTGCAATCTGGAGACAGCCGTTGGGCTTCAAAGTTTTGGATCATGGTGGCAACGTGTTTCAATTTTTCTTTGAAAAGAAAATTGAGATGATTAGGATTGAGAATGGAGCCCCTTGGCTATTTAAAAATTATATTCTCAACCTAAAGAGATGGAAAGGAGAAGATTCAATGGTGGAAACTGAATTCCTAAAAGTGCCTATATGGATTCAGTTGTGGGGTTTACCGGAACATTGTAAAACGAAAGAATTAGGTAGGAAGTTAGGGAGAGTGATGGGGAAGTGTTGGATGTTGACTTATTTATTTTAAGAGGAAAAGAGGAGCAAATAGTTAAAGTGCAGATTGGGTTGGATGTCACAAAACCATTGCGAAGATCGACGAAGATTGCAGGGGGAGATAAGAAGGTGATTGAACTGCAAGTCAAATATGAAAAAATAGGAAACTTTTGTTACTATTGTGGATTCTTGGGACACGAGGCTCGCGGATGCAGCAAATTCTTTGAGGATTCAGCGGCAGGGAAGGTTGAGGAAGAGAAATGGGGGCCTTGGGTCAGAGCTGAACAATTTGGAAGGAGGGTTAGCTCCCAAAAAGAGAACCAGAACCCACATTCTGACCAACAGTCAGAGAAGAAAAACCAAAGAGATAGAAAACCAACTCCGTTAAACCTGATTAAAAGCTTTGCAAGTCTTTCAGTTAATGAGGCTAACACGCGAAAAGGAGTTGAGGATGATGAGGTGGAAAGTGGAACACAGAAAGAGAAGAGGAGGATTTTGGGCCTTGCTGATCAGTCAGTTCAGGAAAAGCAATATAATAGTGAAAAAGTAGCACAGATGGAGAATAGAGAAGAAAATTCAGAACAGAATTATACCTCAGATGGCATACTCTCTTTTAGTGCTTCGGCCAATTCACCTGAGATCAAAGGAAAACTCAAGTTGAGCTGGAAGCAGATGGCAAGGAGAGGTAAAATGGGCAACAAGGTAACAGGGGTTAAAAGGAGAACAAGGGAAAAGGAGGATATGGAAGCAAGTAAGAAGCATTGTTCGATAGAAACAAGTCAAACTGAGAAGGGGGAGGGTGCCGCCCAACAATTGGCGCCCAAGGATCCATGAAGATGACAATGTGGAACTGTCGGGGTTTGGGGAAACCCCTTACAGTTCACAACATTAAAGGGATTGTTAAATCCCATTCCCCCGAGGTATTGTTTCTCTGTGAAACCAAAAACAATACCTCATATGTGGAGAGGGTGATTAAGGATGTTGGTTTCTCGAATTTGTTTTGCTTGGACCTGATTGGACATGCAGGAGGGTTAATGGTTGCTTGGAAGGAGGAAACGAAGGTGCAAATCAAAGCTTTTGAATCTTTTCTAGTGCACTTTTCATGGGAGGATAGTCAAAATGCAAAGACATGGGAAGTTTTTGCTGTGCATCTCCACACAGATGAAACAATCAGAGAAGCACAGTTCGGACAGCTACTTCAGATTATGGATACTTCGGGAGAGCATCGATTGGTGGTAGGAGACTTCAATGCTATAAAGGCCCACCATGAGAAGGAGGGAGGGAGGATGAAATCAGCATCATCCATTGAGAAATTCAATGATTTTATTAATAAAGCTGAATTGGTGGATATGAGATATGAAGGCAAGAAGTTCACATGGAGTAATAGGCAGTTCGGAGGCAATTTTATTCAAGAAAGACTAGACAGAGCACTTGTGTCGACGGAATGGAGAGCAGAATATCCAAACGGTTTCGTGTCTCATTTGGATGGTACAGGATCTGATCACTGCCCCTTGCTCCTTAATTCAGAAAAGGAAGAAAGAAGGTCAAGAAGAAGATTCAGGTTCCAAGAGCGTTGGTGCGATAAAGAAGAGGTATCAAATATTGTTAAACATGCTTGGGACTTGGAAGTAGTGGGCTCACCCATGTTCAAATTGGCTACAAAACTAAAACATTGCAGGCATAAACTGTTTGAATGGCAAAAATCAGCAGATTCAAATTCAAAACAGCAGATCCGAAGAGTGCAGGGGAAATTGGAAGAAGAAAAAGAAAAAGGAGCAGCTGCAGATGGCACAGTAATAAGGATATTGGAGGCTGAGTTAGCAGAGAACTTGGAGCAGGAGGAACGATTTTGGAAGGAAAAATCTCGGGTGCAATGGCTAAATTGGGGTGAAAAAACACAAAGTTCTTTCACTCTAAATTTCAGTCAAGGTGCTGGAGGAATAAAATCCAAGAACTCGTAGATGACAGTGGTAATGTGGCCTCTGATCAACAAGGTATTGCGGCTGTAGCTCAGGAATATTTTGTTAATCTATTTACTTCTGACAATCCAAGGGAACCTACGGAAGTTTTAGAAGAAATTCCTACGAAGGTAGATGCTCGCACAAACCGAATGCTCACTAGAACAGTAACAGACAGTGAGATTAAAGCAGCAGTGTTTTCTATTAATCCATTTTCAGCTCCGGGAGATGATGGGTTTACAGGAAAGTTTTTTCAATTTTATTGGGAGCTAATTCAGAAGGATGTAATTAGTGCAGTCAAGAGTTTCTTTTCAGGAGGTAAATTGTTGAAAGCTTTCAATCATACAAATATCTGCCTTATTCCGAAAATTAGAAATGCTAACACTATGAAGCACATTAGACCAATCAGCCTTAGTAGTGTTTTCTATAAAATCATTTCTAAGATTTTGGTACACAGACTACAACATGTAATGAATCAGGTGATAAGTGATACTCAGAGCGCTTTTATTAGAGGAAGATTGATTAGCGATAATATTTTAATTGCGCATGAGTTTATGCATTTTCTGAAGAATAAAAGTTATGGAGACTATGAATTGGCTCTAAAACTTGATATGAGCAAGGCTTATGACAGGGTTGAGTGGACTTTTGTGTGGGAGATTATGAGCAAGATGGGATTTTGCAAAAAGTGGATGGAGTGGATCAAAGAGTGTGTGACAATGGTTTCTTACTCTGTTACTGTGGAAGGTCAACCTCATGGTTTTTTTAAACCATGTAGAGGATTACGTCAGGGTGATCCTCTCTCCCCCTATCTATTTTTGTTCTGTGCAGAGGGTTTTTCCCGTCTGCTCCACAGAGGAGAACGGAGGCTAGAATTTTCTGGTTTGAGACTGAACCCCAGATGCCCTAAGGTCAGTCATTTATTCTTTGCAGATGATTCTATTTTGTTCAGTAAGGCGACAATGAAAGATTGCGAAAGTTTACTAAAGTTGTTTAGAGACTATGAAGAAGTGAGTGGTCAGGTGATAAATTTGGATAAGTCTTCTGTTTTCTTTAGCAAGAACACTCCCCTATCAGTCCGTGATCAGCTAGCTGCCCTGTTGTCGATACCACATGTTGGCTGCCAGAACAAGTATTTAGGCCTTCCAGCAGTGGTCAATAGATCAAAAAAAGAGACATTTAACTTTGTCAAAGACAAGGTTTTGCAAAAACTACAGCATTGGAAGTGAGCTTTGCTGTCGGCTAGTGGCAGAGAGGTTTTAATAAAAGCAGTGGCAACTGCAGTGCCTCTATACACACTGAGATGCTTTAAACTCCCCGAGACACTATTAGAGGACATCCAAAAGTCAATAATGCAGTTTTTCTGGGGCCAAAAGAACTCAGAGAGGAAGATGCAGTGGATTAATTGGCGGATTGCTTGTAGACCAAAGAACCAAGGTGGTCTGAATTTTAAGGATCTCAGGGCTTTTAACTTGGCAATGTTAGGAAAACAGGGATGGAGGCTGATCTCTCGACCTCACTCTCTAATTTACAAGGTCTATCAAAGCAGATATTTTAAATTTTCAACCTTTTTATGCGCAGAAACAGGTAATAATCCATCTTGGGGCTGGAAAAGTGTTCTGGAAGGTAGAAAAGTTTTGGAGAAAGGCATTTTTTGGAAGATTGGACGGGGACATTCAGTTAAAATCTTAGAGGACAACTGGATAAAGCAAATTCAACCAAATGAAATTCAAATTATCAACCATTCACACAATCACCCGATTTGGGTTTCTGAACTACTCCTACCAGATCAAAATTGGAATCAAGAGCTAATCACCTCAACATTCACACAAAAAGTAGCGCAGGCAATCATGAACACAGGCATCAGAACAACAGAAGATATCGTTACCTGGAGTAAAGAGAAGAATGAATGCTACTCGGTTGCCTCTGGATATACGTTGGCCTTTCAGTTCTACCATGCACCAGTTGAATTTTTGCCAGAACAATGCAGAAGAAGAGAAGTCTGGAGTTCAATTTGGAAGTTAAAATGCCAGCCCAAAATTAAAATTTTTCTATGGAAAGTAATGCATGAAGGCTTACCAGTTAAAGAAAGATTGCACTCTAGAATCCAAATGGTGAACCCAATCTGTAATCGTTGTGATGCTACAGTAGAATCAATTCTCCACTGTCTCACCCAGTGTCCGGAATCAGAGAATGCTTGGAAATTAGCAAGCCTTCCCTGGACAAACCAAGAAACAGAAATATGGAGATGGTGGTTATGGCTCCAAGAACAACTCAAAGAGCGTAGGCAGATGCAAAAAGAAACTCATTTGGCAGCAATACTAACCTGGCAGATTTGGAAGATGAGGAACTTGAGAATTTTTGAAGCCAAAGTCATTTCTCCTCAAGAAGTAGTAGCTATTGCAAGATCCGGAACTTTGGAAGCAGTGACTCACCTCCATTGATGAAGCTCCAAGAACGACACTCCTTCTCCAAAAACTCTTCCTTAGTTAGGGAATTCCCATTTTTCTGTTGCTGTAAGCCCAAAATGGGCCTTTTATTTTATTACACCAATAAAATATGTCTTTTGAAAAAAAAAAAGAGTGTTAAGTTAGGCTTTAGGATTTAGATAGATAAGGGCGGTAATTGATAGGATAAGGTATAGTAGAGTTTGGATCTAACTCTAACCCTATTTATAAGTTGAGATTTTTATATAAATTTAACTTTATTCTACCCTACTTAACAGCCATTAGATCTCTCTTTCTGCTTGTTTGGTCGCAATTTCAACGACAGTAAGGGATCATTGTGAGAATATAAATCATCCAAAAGAGGAGAGAATATTCTTCAGGCCATTTGAGAAGTTTTAAAAGTTAATTTTTTTTAGTTTTTGACTTATGAAAATTTGTAGTATTAATATCTGGTTTTCAAAATCAAATTGTAGCTTTTTAAGAAGCTTTTAAGTGTTTATAGAAAAGTTAAAAAAATGACTTTTCTCGTAATAAAATTTTTTTTATCACATTTTTTTTTAAAATAAGTACATTTAAAACTAAAAAATTAAAAACAAAATAACTTATTTATGAGATACTTTTAATATAAGTATTTATTGTTTAAATTTTTTTTTTCTAAAAAAAAGATTAATTAAACTATTTATTCCTGGCCTTAGTAATATTCAATATTCTTCTTCTCTGTTTCTTTAATAATTTTTGGGCCAATTGTTGGGTTTTTTGGTAGCTTTTTAATTTTCTTCATTTGCCTATAGGTAAATTGTTGGCCCAATAACTACTATGACCCATACCAAGCCTTCATTAGTAGCATCGTTAGCAATCTATGAAGTACATACATTTTGCTGAGTTGTCATGTCTGCGTGTCGGACACATTTTGGGTACGACACTCACTGACACTCGTCCGACACGCGTGTCTGCTGTGTCCAACCATGTCTTAATAAAAAATAAAAAATTCTTCTCCAGCCTGAACACACCTAAATACCATCACGTATCAGCGTGTCCAATCTTATTCTTAACATATATTCTTAAAATAAATTTAGATATAGTATATATTATTATTTATTAAAACAAAAAATATTTTAAATACTTGATATAATTAAAATAAGATATTAAAAATAATTAAAAAATTTAATTTATATTTTAATATCAATAAAATATCAAAATATCATTATGATTTATCTAAAAAATACTTTATATTTTATACGTATACATGTTTTCGTGTCATGTAAAATTTTAAAATTCGCGTGTCGGTGTGTCCCGTATCGTATCGTGTCCTGTGTCTGTGTCAATATCTGTACATTATAGTTAGCAATCAATTCTCTGATCTCGCCGGAACGTATAACGGGAATCAATCTCCCATTCATAAACTCAACACTAATCCAGTAATCCCTCAAATGCATCGTGTTCTCACCAAGATACACATCGATTAATGGATAACATAGCATGCAAAAAAACAAACTAACATGCCGACAAACAGAGTCAACACTACAGAACTTTTCAACAAATAAATATTCCGTGTGTTTTAATGGAGAGCAAACAAAAGTTATTTATCCTTTCAATTAGGACATAAAAAAGGGACTTTTTTTTTCAATCAGAATACATGTAATTTATGTTTTTTCTTTAGGGATTACCATCCATTGAAAACTTATAAAAAAATTATTTTTAATTATAGTAATTTTTGTAAATTCCGAGTAATTAGTGAATAAATTAGTCATTAATTAAGAAATTAGAAAATGAAATTTTATAGTTTGATGGAGTAGAGAAAATTAAAATAGTAAGTTTAACACTAATTTTAAAGAATTTGTCCCAAAATTAGGTCGAACGAGTCAAATCAAGTGAACTAGGCCCGTATTGGGCCAAGGCCCAACCCAAAACACATTAAAACCTATGGATTAGCCTTCTCTCCCCTTCCAAAGTGGGAAGCACGCAGAAACTGAATTGGAGGAGAGGAACTTCCATGCAACCAAATCCCCACTCTATAATCAAATTGTCATAACTTTTGATCTGGTGCTCCGATTGACGAGTCGTCAGCGGCCATGCGTTCATCTCAAAATCCTCTACAAAACCCATTCAACTATTTGGTAAGGAACTTGATTTTTCTTACCCAAATCTTCTCATCTCAGTTTTGAAATTTATTGAGATTAGGTGTTGAGAGTTTATTGAATTTTGGTATTTAGGAGTAAATTTAGCTTTGTGGATTTGCTGGGTTCTGTCCCAATTTCGTGTTGGTAAGGTGAGAAACGTTTAATCCTTTTCAAGTTATCTAATTAGTGAACCCTATGATAATTTTAGTGTTATTTTGTGAAATTGGTTTGGATTGTGTACTTTGGAAACAAATTGGTGGTGTTAGAGACTTGGTATTGGACTCTGGTGAGCCCGAGACCCATTTGGTGAGACTTTGGAACCTTGGGTGTCGTGGAACGGTAACAAATTGTGACGTTCTGGGTTTTACAAGAAATCGGCCAAGTTATGGTTTTGGTTTCTCGTATATAATATATAATGTTTTGTGAAAACTTAGGTTAGATGACCATAGGATAGGTTGGAATACATGATTGTATTAAAGGTTTAGTGTTCTTGATGATGATTGTTGATTTGGGTTGAGTATGAATTGGTGAATATTGTTATATGATGAAAATAGGATATTATATGATGATTTGATGCTAATGGGTGAGGATTTTGAACGTGAACTTATGAATGTTAATAAATTGATAAATGTTGGGGCGGAGGCCGTGAAATTGGGCCGGAGGCCGGAAGAAGGTAAGAAATGTGAATGATGCTTGTATAAGCGATGATAATGATGATATTGAATTTATAAGAGTGATGCTTGTATGAATAATGATTTATATGTGGCTTGAGTTGAAGAGGGTTAAGAGACTTGACAATGAGAATTGATTAGGGATATTTTGGGACATGATTTGGATATTGAAATGTGACTTGGTAAGGTTAGATATTGTCAAAAAGGCTTAGAGTTTTAGTATTGAGATATGAGATTGGTGAAAATAGAGGTTTGATAAGCTTTGTGAAAATCTTATTTTTGGCCAAATTTTGACGAGCCATAACTTGGCTTCCGGACCCTCAAATGATTTCAAACTTGTTTTGTATAAAATTAGGTCCGTGAAGTTTACACCGTTCGAAGAATGGATGAAAATGATTTAAAACAAAAAAGTTATATGCGTCGGAAGTTTGAGGTTTTAAATTGAAATTCTGCAGATTTCAAACTTAGCCAAATTTTTTGCCAAATGTCCTTGCATGCGCACGCATACAGGGGACATACGCATGCGTTCTATTCTGTCCAGTGCGTATGCGTAGGGATACCCCCTGTTTTTCAGCAAATCATTATTTTGTGTTTTCAAGCCAATTTGACCTCCTAAACCTCTGTTTTCACACTGTTAGTTCTAAATTTGGATAGTAAGCTTAGTAATAAAATGGAGTTAGGAAATTAGAAAAACTTAGAGATGAAGTAAAGGTTGAAAATGATGAGATTGGGAATGACTATGTGAGGCCAAAATGGTCGAGATGTGTGCGTAGCCGAAATGGTCGAGATGTGTGTATGGCCGGAACGGTCGAGATATGTGTATGGCTAGAATGGTCGAGAGGGTAAGGTTTGGATGCGATCCTGCTTGCTTGTTAACTTGAAAATGTATTCGGATGGCAAGTTAGGGATGGAAGTTCCCTCTCTTGTCGTGATGAGGGTGTGGACAATGTGGAAAGGCACTCTCTTTCGTTTATGATCCTCCTGGAGATGCGCAACCTAGAGACTAGTGTCTGGGTTAGCTACCAGATGTGTCGGGTTCTAGCAAAGTAACCGACACATGAGCTCACGACCAGTAGGATGGACATTCATCATATGCATATGTGTGCTTTGTTTTCTATACATTAATTGGGAATGCCTAATTGATTATATTCTGCTAATTGTTGTAATTGTTACTTGAACTACTTATTTTCTACCTGTGCTTGCCTTGTCTGTTCGTTTGTCTATGCGAATTAACGGAGATGGAGGAACGGAGAAAAGGTGAAACAGTTTAGTGTTTAAATTAAGTTTAAGTTAGGTTGAATACCCTTAGAATATCACCCTTCTCTATGGTTGCTGTTTAGTATTTTAAGCTTTATAATATGAGTGTTGGCGTTCTAGGATTACCTTCGGCTTTCCCAGGACCTTATTTATTATATATGTGGGCACCTTAACCATACTAAGAACCCCTGGTTCTCATCCCATACAGTATTGTTTTTCAGATGCGGGTTGAGAAACACCACTCTGTGTTCTGGAGAATCGGATGAGGCGAAGAACTCTTGGGACTCAGGGGAGTATTTTGTTTATATTTATACAGGAATATAGATTCTCCACCTTGTATTTTATGTTTGTCCCTCTTAGAGGTTGACTTGGAGAAACAGGTTGTCATTTATTTGCTTTGGTTCATTTTAGGATTCTCATTTATATATGTATATATGTTTATATGCTCTGTCCGGTTTTAACTTCGTGAGCAGGGTCAGGAGCCTTGTTATCTATATCTTGAAACTCTCTTATCCTACTTCGTTACGTTCATGTTTACGCAACAGACGCGCTATTCTGCTTACGCTTTCTTTTTAAACCTTCTTTAAAAAGGCTCCTAGTTATAAAAATCTTTTTCAACTATATTATATATATATAATTTTACTTTTAGTAGTCGTAATACCTCACCACCTCTGTTTTATAACTTAAGCATAAGATTCTGTGTGGTAGGATATTACGATTTCCTAAGAAGATAACAAGATAGAAGCAAATACGTCAAAGTTAGTAGATAATAAAGTAATAAACACAAATATTAGAACAACTAATGAATAAAGCATCAAAATTATTTGCACCACTATTATAAAAATTTAATTTTGATGCACTGATATTGATACTGTAAAATATTTTACACATTAGTTTAATCACCTCCATTTTTCTAGATAACTATTTATGTTGTCAATATAAAAAATAATTATTTTCGCTAATGTAAAATTATGTAATTAAATACATAGTGTACTAAAATTAAATTCTTAATATAAATAACTGTTTATTTCTAAAATTACACTCTTATATTCGTTAGAGATATAATTATTCATGTTACCTTTTTTTATCATCTTAAATTTTTGGGAAAAGTGATTTTATAACATGGTATCAGAGCTCTATATCCTAAATATCTATAGTTCGATCCTTGGTAAATCCCAAAAGTTAAAAAAATTAGCACAAAAGAAAATAAAAGAAGAAAAAAAGACCAATTCAAAAATTTCATCTTATGCAAGTCAAGGATTTCTTCCTGTATTTCATGCGTAGGCTTCTATCTATGTAACTATAAATGCTGCTCATTTATTGCGTCACCCTCATCATGATTCTTATTGATTTTCGCCTCATATTCTTTCGCCAATTCCTATGGAGTTAAGCTTTTAGGAGAAGTGATTTCGTGTCAAACTTCGTTTATTTACATTTGTTATACAGAAGTGAATTGTTTATATAATATTTTGGTAAACAAAATTAATAAATAGATTTGTTCCTTTAGAATATTATTTGTAAATATCTCCTTTCTTTATTGTTATCATTACCATTGTTACTATCATCATTTATATTCTCTTTGACTTGACTTTCAATTTGTGTCTCAACTCCTACTTAATGTCCATATTTTTTTTTGCTTCTGTAATTATGTATTATCTCTTTTAATTTCTCTACCTATTCTATGTGTCTCGTTCATAACAAATTGTGAGCATGTTGAAATCATCATATACAAATAAAACAAAATGAATAAATTATTATGTGTTGTTTATTGAGGGCAAAAAAGAAAAGTACATAAAAGATGATGCGAGGGAAAAAACTATAAATCAAGGTATATACATGTAGAATACATTAGAAAAGATTAAGAGAGTGATATATATGATTCTTAAAAATCAGAGTGAAGGTATATGCATGAAAAAAAAAAAAAACTAAGGGTTAAAATATATGCATGAGAAAAAAATATGTTATGTATTTTTATTTTTTGTAAGTACTACCATCAATTTAAAATTTAAACTAGGTCATTTTTAAATATAATAATTTTTTAAAGAGATAAAAAGATAGAGACAAACATGTCAAATTAGTAGATAATAAAGTAACAAACACAAATATTAGAACAACTAATGAATAAAGCATTAAAATTATTTGTACAATTATTATAATAGTTTAGTTTTGATGCACTAATATTATAAAATATTTTACACATAGTTTAATTACCTCTATTTTTCTAGATGATCAATAATCTTGTCAATATAAAAAATAATTATTTTTAATATTACGTAATTAAATGTATGTTACATTAACAGTGTAATAAAATTAAATTCTTAATATAAATAACCATTTATTTCTAAAATTACACCCTTAGCTTCGTTAGAGGTATAACCATTCATGATGCCTTCTCCTATCACCTTAAATTTTTGGGAGACGTGGTTTAATCACATAGTATCAGAGCTCTATGTTCGAAAGGTATGGAGTTCGATACTTGCTAAATCTCGAAAGCTGAAAATTAAATAGCACAACCCAAAACCATTCTTGCTTGATGAGAAGTGTTAGAGATATAATCATTCATGTTTTTTTCTCCTATTGGGTTAAACTTTTGGAAAAAGTGGTTTCATGTCAAAATTCACTTATTTGCTATTGTTATACATGAATTAATTGTTTATATAATATTTCGGTGGATAATAAATAATAAATAGATTTGTTCTCTTGGAATATTATTTCTAAATATCTTCTCTCTTTATTATTGTCATTACCATTGCTACCATCATCATTTAAATTCTGTTTGACTCAACTCTTAATTTTTGGCTAAACTCCTGCTTAATGCCTATGTTTTTTTTTGCGTTCGTTATCATGTATTGTCTCTTTCCTCTACCTGTTCTATACTTGGCTCATGAAAAATTGTGGACAAGTTGAAATCATCATTGACAAATAAAACAAAAATAATAAATTATTATGTGTTGTTTGGTGAGATGAATGAGAAAATAAGACCTATATAAAAATTAAACAAATCCAAAAGAGACTCTTTGCTTGAGGAGAAGTGTTAGAGATATAATTATTCATGTTTTCTTTTTCTATCAGATTTACCTTTTGAAAGAAGTGGTTTCATGTCAAACTTCACTTATTTGCAATTGTTATACATGAGTTAATTGTTTATATAACATTTTGGTAGATAATAAATAATAAATAGATTGGTTCCTTTGGAATATTATTTGTAAATATCTTCTCCCTTTATTATTGTCATTACTATTGCTACCATGATCATTTATATTCTCTTTGACTCAGTTCTCAATTTCTGACTCAACCCATTTTTCATTGCGTTCGTTATTCTGTATTGTCAATTTTCTTTACATGTTTTATGTATCTGGCTCATGGTAAATTATGGGAAAGTTGAAATCATCATATACAAATGAAACAAAAATAATAAATTATTATGTGTTGTTCGGTGAGATGAAAGAGAAAATAAGACCTTTGTAAAAATTAAACAAATTCAAAAGAGACTCTTTGCTTGAGGAAAAGTGTTAGAGATATAATCATTCATGTTCCTTTTTTCTATCGAATTTTCCTTTTGGAAGAAGCCGTTTCATGTCAAATTTCACTTATTTGCAGTTATTACACATAAGTTAACTGTTTATATAATATTTTGGTAGATAATAAATACTAAATAGATTTGTTTCTTTGGAATATTTTTTTATAAATATCCTCTCTCTTTATTATTGTCATTACCATTGCTACCATCATCATTTATATTCTCTTTGACTTGGTTCTCAATTTCTGGCTCAACACCTATGTTTCTTTACGTCTGTTATTCTGTATTTTCTCTTTCCTCTACTTGTTCTATGTATCTGGCTCACTGCAAATTGTGGGAAAGTTAAAATCATCATGGACAAATGAAACAAAATTAATAATAATTATATATCTATTGTTTAGTGAGATGAAAAAGGAAGGTATGCAATGTAACACCCTCACTATCAGAAGTCACGCTTCCGGCTGCGCTACTCTGATAGCAAGAAGTATTACGACTACTTTACATACTAAATATTAAAATAGGAGCCTGTGACTCAACACTGTATCGCTCATCTCTTTGAAAAACCAGAAATAAATACTTTATCTTAAGAAAAATACAAGCAGGCATAGATTCATATACAAGACTCTAGGGCTGCACGCGGATCGGATCCAATATCCGCAGTTTTTAAGGTTGGATCCGATCCGCACATTTGTGGATCAGATCGGATCGGATATCGGATATATCTGCAAAACACAAAAATTTTTTTAAAAGCTTATTTTTATTAAAAAAATATCAATGAAATTCATTTTTTCTATTCTTTTAAATATGTTTACTCTTAAAATAATATTAAACATACTTTTCTTAAATAATAAATTAAAATAATACAACATATATGATAATTATTAGTTGAAATAAAACATAAAAAGAATATTTATTTATTTATTTCTTTATTTTTGCGGATACGCGGATATGCGGATCGGATATGCGGATATCAACACAAAATCCGCAATCCGATCCGATTAATGTGTGGATCCAATCCGATCTGATCCGAAAGCCTTGCGGATCGGATCCATATCTGGAATTTTCAGATCGAATTCGGATAAATACCGTGGATATGCGGATTGTAAACCCAGTTAAATTAGTTGATAATTAGTCAATAAATTAGATTTTAATAAGAAAGATTAGAAATGTGAATATTATATCAAATTAGGATAGAGCTCATCGAAACGAGAATTTTGACACTAATTTCGAAGAAAACGGTCCAAGATTGGACTAAACGGGCCGAACCGGTTGAACCAGACCCAAACCGGGCCATCGGTCCAACCGGGCCATCACATTAAATGAGCCCAACAGCTCTTCTCTCCCACATTTTCACCTGAATGCAGCGTGAAGCACCCAGGGAAGAGAAGTAGCGCCGAACCCTTACGACAATCTTCCGTACGCCGTAACTTCTTCGTCCGAGCTCCGATTGCCGCACCGTTTGCGGCCACGCATTCACCACATCGAGCTCTACATTTCTACTGAAACAATTTTATAGGATCCAATTAGCTTGAGGGAAACGTTCACTCTTGCTTATGTGAAGCTTGGGTAAGGTTGTGAATAAATAATTGGAGCTTGAAATTGTGAATACTGGAACTTGGAGGAAGCTG
Source organism: Arachis ipaensis (assembly GCF_059453495.1). Taxonomy (NCBI): domain Eukaryota; kingdom Viridiplantae; phylum Streptophyta; class Magnoliopsida; order Fabales; family Fabaceae; genus Arachis; species Arachis ipaensis. Next base: position 10,896,792 of record NC_142439.1, on the reverse strand, counting down.
ATTAGTTGAGGTTTTGAGGGCTGTGTTCTTTAGGAAAATTGTCTTGGAATAATACTTGGGAATCAGCTAAGGTATGGTTTAGGTTTCTTGTATTTAATATATAATGTTCTGTGAAAACTTAGGCTAGATGACCATAGGATAAGTTGGAATGCAGGTGTATATTTAATGTTTAGTAATGGGTTGATGAATATGCTTGGTTTGGTTTGGTGATTTGTTTTTAAGATGATATTGTTGCTAGTTGGATCTTTGAAAGGATATGTGATTGAATTGTTGATTATATGGCTATATTTTGGTTTGGTTGAATGATGATTGGTGAAAAGATATGGAGCTTGTTGAGGATTATTGTTGGCAATTTGGATTGGTGGTAATAAGTTTGAAAATAATTGGAATGGAAATTTCGAATGAAAAATGAGGTATTTTGTGTTAAAAGCCTAGGATTTGTGAACTATGATTTTTAGTTGAATTTTGGTTGTTGGATTTAAATATTATATGAGTATAATTGTTAATCTGTGGTAGATTTATTGTGGTGATTGTTATGATGATGAGGAAGGGTATGTTGAATTGGAAAGAATGCAGGTTTGGACCCGAAAAGGGTGGCAAAGTCCGAGTTTTAGAGGAGATACTGCCTAAATTTTATAAAAATTAGAGATTTTGTTTATATGATTATTTAAAAAGATTTAGATTTAAAGGTTATATGGTTTGGTTTTGAGTTATTAAGAAAATGAACATGTTTTAAGTTTGATTCATTTAGAAAAGAATGAATTATGTTTTGAATTAGAACTATTGATGGACGGAATGGGAGGTGTGATAATGAAGGATAAGGATTGAATATGATTGATGTATGATGATAAATGAGATGCGATTGAGAATGATGTGGATGTTGATGAATTATAATTGAATTATTTATATGGCTTATGAATTTGAATGATCTGAGATACGAGATTCCCTGGATTAAGTGCCGTGGCTTGCCATCACGTGTACCAGGTTGAAAACTCGATACTCTGTTGACCCTACGACGTAAGAGTGACCGGACACTATATAAATTCCCGAGAATGTTACCCCCATTGAGCAATATTGATTATTTGAGAAAAAGCTATGCATAGACTCTTGGGGATGCACGTCGGGGGACAGTCTAAGGACAATTCAGACTTGTCGGGTTGGCTGGATAACCGACAGATGAGCCTCATCAGCCATAGGACAGGCATGCATCATATGCATATTACTTGAACTACTTGCTTGTGCTTTAATTGGGTGTGCCTATATGTACTTTCCATGCTAAATGTGAATTTGTTATCTGTAATAACTGTAACCTTCTTGTGTTTGCCTTTATCTGTCTATTTGTCTGTGAAAATGCATGACGGAGTTGGAGGTATGGACGAATGGCAGTATGAGACTTAGATTTAAGGTTAAGTTAAGTTAGGTTTAAATATCTTTAGAAAACCACCTTTTATGGCTTCTATTTAATACTTTAAGCTCTACAATCTGAGTGTCGGCGTTCTAGGATTGCCTCTGGTATTTCCAGGACCTTATATATTATGTGTCTGGCACCTTTACCATACTGAGAACCTCCGGTTCTCATTCCATACTATGTTATTATTTTTCAGATGCAGGTCGAGAGGCATCTCGTTAGGTGTTTGGACTCTTGAAGCGGAGTAGTTACAAGGTTATTTTGTTATGTTACGATATATATATATATATATATATATATATATATATATATATATATATATATATATATATATATATATATATATATATGTACTTGGTTTTCTCTCTGCATAACTTATTCTTTTGATCCTCCTAGAGGTTTATGGAGAGGCAGGATTGTGTATATGTACTTTTGGGTTTTGGATATGTATGTATATATATGTAAATATTCTTCGGCCAGTCTTGACTTCGCAGGTTGAGTTAGGAGCTTGTTATTTTGTATTTTTGGCACTCTATTCCTACTTCTGTTATCTTATGTTTAATAAGTTAAGGTTTTCTTAGCACGCAAGTTAACTCGTTCCTTAAGCATTGCGCTTTTATTTCGCGATTTTTATTTCCTTTATTCTTCAAGGCTCCTAGCATATTATAATTCTTCTGTTATTATATATATACTCATTTTATTTTAGAGGTCGTAATACCACACCACCTCTGTTTTACGACTTAAGCGTAAAGCTTAGTGTGGTGGGGTGTTACATTATGGTATTAGAGTAGTTCGTTCCTATAGAGCCTGAGAGACGAACTGATTATACTTCTGTGCATACTCTGTGTGTGACTATATGCTACTTAGGATATCAGACTGGTATGTGTAGCATACGTATTTGTGAGCATGCATTTGGGACTTTTAAGCATTAAACTTGAGATATTGAGACTGATCACCTTAATATCAATTGTTTGGTGTGAAGAGGGACCAAATGTCATCTCGCGGATCCGAGCAAGGTGCCCAGAGAGAAAATCTTAGGACCAAACCGATGCAAAGACCTCGAGATGGAAGCTTGGGTGCTGGTACAAGCAAAGTAGGTCAATATTACAAGTCTCTGACCCTTATTGATTTCCTTCAGAATGGTCCACCTCAGTTTAATGGAAACGCCAATGCGTTGGAGGCTGATCGATGGTTTCGAGACGTGGAGAGGTTTCTGTACACTCAGCATGTTCCTGAAGTACAGTCAGTGGAAATAGTGACCTATATGTTGAAGGGAGATACTCAGAAATGGTGGCAGGAGTTATGTCATACCTTGCAGATAGAGTTAACAGATATCCCTTGGAATAGATTCAAGACAGAATTTTACGGAAAATATTTCTTGCATGCACTTCGCACTGTAAAGGAGTTGGAGTTAATGCAGCTGAAGCAAAAGAATATGTCTGTTGCTGACTATACCCGTGAATTCAATAACCTGTGCCGCCTTTCAAGAGTTTGTCAAGGAAATCCAGCCGACTATAAGGAATGGAAGTGTGCTCAGTATGAGAAAGGACTTCGGAGAGACATCTTTGACTACGTGTATCCGCAAAGGTTAACGAATTTCACTGAACTGGTTAAGAAGAGTCAATTAGCAGAAAATTACTTCACGAAGTGGGCGATGCTACAGGAAGGCTATGGGGAGACTGCTCCAGATGAGCCACATAGAATCGGGCTAGATGAATACTACAAGTGCGGGAAGTCGGGGCACACGGCTCGAGACTGTCCACACAGGAAACGCCGGAATGTAACCGAAACCGATTCTCAGACCCGAGGTAACCATGAATTAGCCATTGAATTTTGAACTTCCTTACATATCATTAATATATGATATTTATTCGTTATGTGTGACGCGCGTTGGTAATTGTAAAGCCCAAGTCGATGATTGGTCGAAGGTTATTAGTTGTTAAGACGGAGTAATGTTTAGTTAACTTAGAAGGGTGAATCGGTTTAGAGTGGCGTTAGGTTTAAAATAGATAAGGGTTAGAGATGAAGATATTCCAAAAAATGTTTTCAGGACGCGTTATGATCATTATGAGTATACAGTGATGTCTTTCGGATTAACTTGATGCTCCAGCAGTATTTATGGATTATATGAACAGGATTTTCCGACCGTATTTGGACAAGTTTGTTATTGTCTTTATTGATGATATTCTTGTTTATTCTAAGATTGAAGAAGAGCATGCTGATCACTTGCAAATTGTGCTATAAATTCTAAGAAACAGGAAGTTATACGCTAAGTTATCTAAATGCGAGTTTTGGAAGAGTGAGGTAAAGTTTCTCGGTCACGTGGTGAGTAAGCAAGGAATAGCCATGGATCCTGCTAAGGTAGAAGCAGTGATGAAATGGGAGTGATTAACTTCAGTAATAGAGATTAGGAGTTTCCTAAGTTTGGCGGGATAGTATCGGAGATTCATTAAGGGACTTTCATAGCTCTCCTTACTTTTAACTAAGTTGACTAGGAAGGATACGCTTTTTATTTGGACCCAGACTGTGAAGAGAGTTTTTGAGCATTAAAGCACAGATTGACTACTGCACCCGTGTTGGTGTTGTCTGAACCAAGTGAGCCGTTTGAAGTGTACTGTGATGCATTGCTGAAGGGCTTGGGGTGCGTTCTGATGCAGCACCAGAATGTTGTAGCATATGCCTCACGGCAATTAAGGCCGCATGAAATGAACTATCCGACACATGATTTGAAACTTGCTGCTGTTGTGTTTGCTTTAAAGATCTGGAGGCACTACCTCTATGGCATTAAGTTTCATGTTTTCTCAGACCATAAGAGTTTGAAGTATTTTTTTGAGCAGAAAGAGTTGAATATGCGTCAGATGAGGTGGATGGAACTTCTGAAAGATTATGATTTTAAATTGAATTATTATCCAGGAAAAGTGAACGTTGTGGCGGACACTTTAAATCGGAAGTCTTTATATGCAGCTTGGATGATGCTACGGGAGGAAGAGTTACTGAAAGGCATTTCAAGGTTTGAACTTGGAAGTTAGAGAAGAATCTGGAATCCTGTGTTTGAGTCAGTTGCAGATTTCAAGCGATTTTAAATTAGAACTTCTGAAGGCTCGTCGGGATAGTAAAGCGTTACGTAGGGTATTACCAGCAGTTGAACAGGAAAAACAATGGAGAGCGTCAGAAGGTCAGGATAGTTTGTGGAGGTTCAAGAATCGAATTGTTGTGCCAGATGTTGGAGACATGCGACAGAGTATCTTGAAGGAAGCTCATAAGAGCGGGTTCTCAATTCATCCAGGAAGTACTAAAATGTATCAGGATCTGAAAACAATGTTCTGGTGGCCAGGCATGAAGAATGATGTGGCATTGCATGTATCTAAATATTTAACGTGTCAAAAGGTTAAGATTGAGCATCAGAGACCAACAGGGACCCTTCAGCCTTTGGAGATTCCACAATGGAAATGGGAAAGTATCGCAATGGATTTTGTGATAGGGTTGCCTAGAACCCGATCTGGTTGTGACGCTATTTGGGTGGTTGTGGTTCGACTGACGAAATCAGCTCACTTTCTTCCTATCCGAATAAGTTGTACAATGGAAGAATTAGCTCGAATATATATTAAAGAGATTGTCAGGTTGCATGGCGTGCCTTCTACCATTATATCTGACCGGGATCCTCGCTTTACATCAAGATTCTGGGGAGCTTTTCAGCGCGCATTTGGGACTCAGTTAAGCTTGAGTACTCTCAGACAGATGGTCAGTCAGAGAGAACTATTAAGACTTTGGAGGATATGCTAAGGGCTTGTGTTTTGGACCAGCCGGTGAGCTGGGATCGGTATATGCCATTAATAGAGTTTTCTTATAATAATAGCTATCATGCGAGCATCGGAGTGGCTCCATATGAGGCTCTGTATGGAAGGAAATGTCAATCTCCATTGTATTGGTATGAAACTGGAGAAATGAGTTTATTAGGGCCTGAGATGATAGCTGAAACGACTGAGCAGATAAAGAAGATTCGTAGTCGAATGCTTATAGCCCAGAGCCGCCAGAAGAGCTATGCTGACTAAAGGCGGAAGCCTTTGGAGTTTGAAGAAGGAGAGCATGTCTTTCTGAAGGTTACACCAACCACTGGAGTGGGAAGAGCTATTAAGACTAAGAAACTGAATCCCTGTTATATTGAACCGTATGAGATCCTGAAGAGAATTGGACCAGTGGCTTATAGAATTGCCTAACCGCCGTATCTTTCGAATCATGTGTTCTATGTTTCACAGCTTCAGAAGTATACTCCTGATGCAAGTCGTGTTCTAGAACCATAACCAATCCAAGTAAGAGAAGATCTAACACTTCCAGTAGTTCCGGTGAGAATTAATGACACTAGTGTTAAACGATTACGCGGAAAGGAAGTATCATTGGTAAAAGTAGCTTGGAGTCGAGCTGGTATCGAGGAACATACTTGGAAGCTCGAATCAGATTTGCGAAAGGACTATCCACATCTCTTTTCAGGTAACTAGATTTGAATTTTGAGGGCAAAATTCTTTATTAGGTGGGTAGGATGTAAACCCCGGTTAAATTAGTAGATAATTAGTCAATAAATTAGATTTTAATAAGGAAGATTAGAAATGTGAATATTATATCAAATTAGGATAGAGCTCATCGAAACGAGAATTTTGACACCAATTTCGAAGAAAACGGTCCAAGATTGGACCAAACGGGCCGAACCGGTTGAACTGGACCCAAACCGGGCCATCACATTAAATGAGCCCAACAGCTCTTCTCTCCCAAATTTTCACCTGAATGTAGCGTGAAGCACCCAGGGAAGAGAAGTAGCGTCAAACCCTTACGACAATCTTCCGTACGCCGTAACTTCTCCGTCCGAGCTCCGATTGCCGCACCGTTTGCGGCCACGCGTTCACCGCGTTGAGCTCTACGTTTCTATTGGAACAATTTTATAGGATCCAATTAGCTTGAGGTAAACATTCACTCTTGCTTATGTGAAGCTTGGGTAAGGTTGTGAATAAATAATTAGAGCTTGAAATTGTGAATACTGGAACTTGGAGGAAGCTGATTAGTTGAGGTTTTGAGGGCTGTGTTCTTTAGGAAAATTATCTTGGAATAATACTTGGGAATCGGCTAAGGTATGGTTTAGCTTTCTTGCATTTAATATATAATGTTCTGTGAAAACTTAGGCTAGATGACCACATGATAAGTTGGAATGCAGGTGTATATTTAATGTTTAGTAATGGGTTAATGAATATGCTTGCTTTGGTTTGGTGATTTGTTTGTAAGATGATATTGCTGCTAGTTAGATCTTTGAAAGGATATGTGATTGAATTGTTGATTATATGGCTATATTTTGGTTTGGTTGAATGATGATTGATGAAAAGATATGGAGCTTGTTGAGGATTATTATTGGCAATTTGGATTGGTGGTAATAGGTTTGAAAATAATTGGAATGGAGGGGTATTCTGCTAAAAATTTCTCTAAGTTAAAAGCTGCAGAATTCACAAATTAAACCCCCAATTTTCCAACGGACATAACTTCATCGTTTTAAAACGTTTTTTGTTCGTTCTTTGAATGGCATAACCACCTCGAATCCAATTTCTGTTTTAAATAGATTTGGCACAAAATGGATATCCGGATTTCAAGTTACGTCCCAACAAAGTATGCCCAAAAACCACATTTTCATTCAAAACCACAAAGTGCCATTTTCAAAACAAGCCATTTGCAACCCTTTTCAAAATCAACCAAAACATGCCAATTTCATCCCTTTTTGAAATCAATCAAAATATACCAAAATCAACATCAAGCCATCCTCAAATCACACATGAACCCTTTACCAAAAATTCCCAAAACCACCATCCAACCATTTTAACACTTCTCAATCAAATGGCTAAAGGACAAACACAATAATATGTCATACATCCTTCCTCATCCCAATTTCCAATAATACCATTTCCAATCAACCATCATTATACATAATCAATATCATACTCACCATCAACATAGTTCCACCCACCAATTCAACCTCAATCATTCATCAAGCATATATCACAACATGCATTTTCTCATACATCACACAATCAAGGCATCAATATTCATAATTACATATATGACCACATCATATATCTCAACCATTCCACAATATCAATAATTCAATGCCTATCTTAGGGCCTCTAGCCTAAGTATTTCCTACCACATTACATTTTAGATACGAGAAACCGAGACCATACCTTAGCCGATTTTCCAAGCTCAATCGGAGCACTTCCAAATCACTTGTCCACAAGCTCTCAAGGTCTCAACACCTCCAAGAACAGATTTTTACCACCAAAATCCTTTTTCAAGCTTTTCAAAGTCTCAATCAAGCTCCAATATTCATATATACACAACCTAAGCCACAATCATCATACCCATACACAACATCTCAATACCCAAACATCATAGAACAACAAATTACACTAAAATTGAGAATCTTACCACACCAAGGTCCAAAGAGACAAGATTAATCTTCTCCTTCAAGAGAGTTGGGTCCTATAACATCAAAGAGCCCAAAATCTCAACACTTTTGTTCATGAAACTCGAAAACAAGGGCTGAAATTTCGAAGAGCAAAACGTGGCTTACCTCAATATTGATTGTATGGGTTTTGTAGAGCTTTCCGCAGTGAACACGTGGCCGCAAACAATGCGGCAATCGGAGCTCTAGATCAAAAGTTATGGTGGTTTGAAGATCAAAGGAGAGAAAGAACTTGAGAAAGTGTTCTTCCCCCTTTCCCTTCCATTTTTAGCGTGAATAGTGTATTGTGAGGAGAGAGAGTGCTGAAAATTAGGGTTTTGGTTTAGTTAGGTTGGGCCAAGGGCCCAATATGGGTCCGGTTGGCCCAATTTGGTCCGTTCGGTCCAATCTTGGTCCGATTTCTACAAAATTAGTACCGAAATTCTCGTCTCAATCTCCTCTATCATATTTAGCCATAAAAATCACATTTTTGGCTTTCTAGAATAAATTCTCATTTATGGGTTAATTAGCCGTTAATTAACCGGGTTTTACATTCTACCCACCTAATTGGAAATTTGCCCACAAAATTCAAATTCAATTACCTAAGAATAAGTGCGGATAATCCATTCGCATCTCCAACTCCAACAAGCCTTTCTCTCCCGCTTTATACCAGCAAAGCGGAGATTAACATTTCCTCCCATACAAAGCCTCATATGGAGTCATTCCGATGCTTGCATGGTAGCTATTATTGTATGCAAACTCCACTAACGGCATATATCGATCCCAACTCGCCGGTTGGTCCAAAACACAAGCTCTCAACATATCCTCTAGTGTTTGGATCATCCTCTCGGATTGACCATCTGTTTGAGGATGGTAAGCCGTACGCAAGCTTAGTCGGGTCCCGAAAGCCTTCTGAAATACATCCCAAAACCTCGAAGTGAAGCGAGGATCTCTATTAGAGATTATAGTAGCCGGTACACAGTGAAGTCTCACAATCTCTTTTATATACAGCCGTGCTAGCTCCTCAAGGGTGTAAGTCATCCGAATGGGTAAAAAGTGAGCTGACTTCTTGAGTCGGTCCACAATCACCCAGACAGCATCAAAATTGCCCCTAGTCCTTTGCAATCCAGACACAAAGTCCATCGCAATGCTTTCTCACTTCCATTGCGGAACCTCCAAAGGTTGCAACATCTCGGAAGGTCTTTGATGTTCAATCTTTACCTTTTGACAAGTTAAACACTTCGAGACATACTCCGCCACATCATTCTTCATACCCGGCCACCAAAACATCGCTTTTAGGTCATGGTACGTCTTAGTACTCCCCGGGTGAATAGAAAATCCGCTCTTGTGTGCTTTTTTTAGGATATCTTGCCTCAAAGTGCCAACATCCGATACAATAATCCTATCCTTGAATCTCCATAGTCCGTCCTTATCCTCCGACACTCTCCACCGTTTCCCTTGCTCAATAGCTGGTAACACCTTCCATAACGCGTCATCATCTTCATGAGCCTTTAGGAGTTCGGATTTAAAGTCACTTGAGATTTCTAATCGACTCAAACACAGGGTTCCAGATACTTCCTGAGCACCAATCTTCAGGCTCTCGAATCCCTTGAGTAACTTCTCTTCTTGAAGCATCATCCAAGCTGCATACAACGACTTCCTACTTAACGCATCCGCCACTACATTCGCCTTTCCTGGATGGTAATTTAACTCAAAGTCGTAGTCCTTCAGTAATTCCATCCACCTTCTCTGCCGCATATTGAGCTCTTTCTGATCAAAGGGGTATTTCAAGCTCTTGTGATCTGAGAAAACTTGGAACTTAACCCCATAGAGATAATGCCTCCATACCTTCAAGGCAAACACAACGCAGCAAGTTCCAAATCGTGTGTAGGGTAGTTAACTTCATGAGGTCTCAACTGCCGTGAGGCATACGCCACCACATTATGATGCTGCATCAGCATGCACCCTAGACCCTTTAGTGAGGCATCACAGTACACCTCAAATGGTTCGTTCAGCTCAGGTAACATCAACACAGGTGCAGTGGTCAACTTTTTCTTCAACGCCTGAAAGCTTTCCTCACACTCAGGAGTCCAAATAAATGGCGCATCCTTCCGGGTTAACTTTGTCAATGGCAAAGCTAATTGCGAAAAGCCTTTGATGAATCTTCGGTAATAGCCAGCTAAGCCTAGAAAACTCCTTATCTCAGTTACTGTGGTTGGTTGCTTCCATTCCATCACTGCCTCCACCTTAGATGGATCAACTGCTATCCCTTGTTTACTCACCACGTGACCCAAAACTTCACCTCACTCTTCCAGAATTCACATTTAGACAGTTTTGCATACAGTTTCTTTTCCTTCAGTATTTGCAACACGGTCCTTAAGTGTTCCGCATGCTCCTCTTCGGTGTTGGAATAAATCAGTATGTCATCAATGAAGACAACAACGAATTTATCCAGAAACGGATGGAAGACTCTATTCATATAATCCATAAACACCGCAGGAGCGTTTGTCAACCCAAAAGACATTACAGTGTGCTCGTAATGACCATAACGAGTCCTGAAAGCGGTCTTAGGGATATTCTCTCCCCTCACCCTATCTGGTGATAACCGGATCGCAAATCGATCTTGGAGAAAACCCCAGCTCCTTGTAACTGATCCATGAGATCATCAATTCTCAGCAACGGGTACTTATTCTTTATTGTGACCTTGTTCAGCTGCCTGTAATCCACACAGAGCTGCATACTCCCGTCCTTCTTCTTTACCAGTAACACTGGCGCACCCCACGGAGAAACACTTGGTCGGATAAAATTCTTACCCAACAGATCCTCTAACTAAGACTTTAGCTCGGCCATTTCCAGTGGTGACATCCTATAAGGAGCACTCGAGATTGGTCCAGCCCCAGGCACCAACTCGATAGCAAACTCAACCTCTCGGTTAGGTGGAAATTCATCAATATCATCGGAAAACACTTCCAGAAACTCACACACAACCGGAATTTGTTCCAATCTTTGATCATCACCCGAAACACCCACGGTCAACAACAGAATACCCTGATATTTGGTCCCAGAGCAATTCACCGTCATGGAATTCAAGTAGTAACTATTCGCCACAACCGGCCTTTCCGTATCTTCCGGCATGAAAGACACTGTTTTTGTAGAACAGTCGAGCAGGACATGGTTCTTAGATAACCAGTCCAAATCCAGGATAAGATCAAGACCGATCATTGGCAAGCAGATTAAATTATGGACAAAATCATGCTGCTTGAACCTAAAGGAAACTTGCGGGTATCCTAGCCTAGTTACCATGGCTTCATGGGTGGCATTATACACCTTTAGGTCATAACCTAAGGTTACAATCTTCAATCCTAACTCATGGGCTTTTTCAAATGCAATGAATGAATAAAGCATTTAAAGTTTGACTAGCCATTTCACAGTTACCTCGGATAAGTGCCTCAGATCCCTCAGCATCTATAGCTGAAGTGGTGAATACCCGACTAGTCTGCTGTGCCTTCCCGGCACCTTGTTTTTGCTTCTCTGGACAATTCGCGGCCTTATGTCCCACCTTACCACAAGAATAGCACAAACCCCACCCGGCCTTGCACGGGACTCCCGAATGGTGACTTCCGCACCTAGTACATGCTTGCTCACTCTGAGGCTGCTTCCCAAATCTCTTTCCTTGGGAGTTGTTGTTGTTGGACTTCCTGAAGGAGCCTCCCCGCTTGAAAGGCAGACCTCTGGGTGCAAAGTTCTTCCCTCAATTCTGTGGGAATGATCCCTTGTGACTTCCCCTCTCAGCGGCTGCCTTCTTCACACACTCTTCAGCAACCCTACACTTGTTCACCAATTCGGAGAAAGTCCTGATCTCCATTGGTCCCACTGAGCTAAAGATATCGCTCTGGAGTCCTCCTTCGTACTTAACGCACTTCCATTCCTCATAGTCTCTCGGAGTCCCCTGCCACATACGGGAGAACCTGAACAGCTCCTCAAACTTGTCAGTATACTCAGATACGGACATAGTGCCCTGCTTCAGCTGCAGCAACTCAAGTTCCTTGGCCGTCCTAGCAGAAGTCGGAAAGTACTTCTTATAGAACTCCTTCCGAAAGACATCCCAAGTGATATAGTCATCACCCTGCTGCAGGAGACGTCGGATTCCCTGCCACCAGTGCGATGCTTCACCAGTGAGCAAATAGGTAGCAAACTCAACACGTTGCCCCTCAAGTACCACCTGCGCTTGCAGTGCTCGCTCCATAGCCTAAAACCAGGTATCGGCTTCAGTCAGGCTCGTAGTTCCCTTGAACTTAGGTGGATTAACCTTCAAAAAGTTTGCCAGTGTCATCGAGCCCTGAGCTCCGCCTCCGTCATTGCCATGGTGGTTCATTTGTTGCCCAAGAGCTTTAGTAGTAGCCTGCATAGCACCAGCCATGTTCTCCAACGTAGCCATAAAGTTCACCAGGTCATTAAGGTTAACCTCCGGTGCACGAGCATTAGTACGACCTCTCCCACGGCCTCTACCACGTCCATGAGTCGCCATCTGGTTCCTATACACACCAAACAATCGATATTAAGTTGATCAGTCTCAATATCAGAAGTCTAGTGCTTCAAAGTCCCAAATGCATGCTCATGAACGTTTATGCCAGTTATATCAAGTAGATATACTAATAGCACATAACACACATACAGAGAATGCACAGAAGCATAGTCAGTCCATCCCTCAGGCTCTATAGGAACGAACTGCTCTGATACCATAATGTAACACCCTATCATACAGATTTTTATGCTTAAGTCATAATTCAGCAAGGTATTACAACCTTTAAAAATTAAAATTTAGTACATATAGTAGTGTGAATAAAGATTATAACTAGGAGCCTTTGAAGAAAAAGGGGTAAAACAAAATCGCAACTCGAAAGCGCAACACTCCGATTGGAAACGTGACGAACAAGGATAAACCAACGCGAGATTATATATATACAAAGGAGTGTCAAAAACAGGAATATCAAAACTCCTAATCCGGTTGCGAAGATAACCGGTCCGAGCATAGCAATATATACAAGTAAATAAAATAGGAAACCCCAAAGGAACCAAAGGGACATAAATACGAGAAAAACCTATTCTCTAAAATCCCCTCTAGAAGGAGTCATCACAGTTGTATTATTCAGTGGAGATAAAAGTATCTAATCAAAATATATAAACCAAAACAGAGTCCCAAGAAAAAAGGATCTTCGCTAATCCAGAAGTCTCTAGCATGCTTCAGCGAGAAGCCTCACGTCCTGCATCTGAAAACCACAAAATCCGCATGGGTGAGAACCAGAGGTTCCCAGCATGGTAACAGTTCCCACATATATAACATGTAATATCAGAGGAAAGGCGAAGGCAATCCTAGAACTTCCTCCAGATAAGATCAAAGCTTATAAACAAGCTAAACCATAAATGGCATCTGACTAAAGATCCTTCAATCTAACTAATACTTCCCATTCCAAATCCTTCAGACCTCCCAACCACCAACAGGAGTATAATATGGAAAACACAGTTATATCAGACAAGAGATATTCAAATAGGAATAGATACGGCATTTAGACAATTAGCAGGTAATATGCAGTCAAATAGGCAATCTCAAACAATTCACATAATATGCATATGATGAATGCCTGTCCCTACTGGCTGATGATATCATCTGTCGGTTATATAGCCAACCCGATAAGTCCAAGTAGCTAACCATTGGACTGTCCCTCTGTCGTGCATCCCCTACTCGAGTTATACTCAACATAATCGTGATCATAATCATGATCCATATCCAACACCCTCACTAGTGTATATTCACGCGGGCGAGCTCATCCAGGGCTTTCACAGTGCCCGGCCACCCTTACGATATAGGGTCAACAGAGTCTCGAGTCTCCACCTGGAGCACGTGGTAGCTAGCCACTGCTTTCTTCCAGGAAAAATCGTGTCTCAGATAGTAGAAGTGCATCATTCACATTTCATTCAATAGCATATATGCATTTCATACTTGGCCATAATCAATAATGGCACCGCCATAACACGGCAATAACTCAGCCATCCGGCTCATGGTTAAATCCATAACCAGCCAATTTATCAATAAATACAGCCCTTCAGCTCATGGCATACACAACACTTCCACCGCCATCCTCCGTATCTCAATATAATCATCTTGATCATCATTGATCATAAGTTTTCCCCTTGCTTCATCCGCAAGTTACCACATCACCTAGCTCCTTTCTCATTGCTAGGCATATCATAATGATTTAAGACATATGGGGTGAGATCGAAGGCTTAAAAGTATGAGATTTGGCTTTTAAAACTCAAAAATCAACTTTGGGATGAAAACAGGGCCACGCGTACGCGTCCTCTACGCGCACGCGTGGATGGCCAAAAAGTCACATTGACGCGTATGCGTCGCCCACGTGCACGCGTGGATGGGAAAACAGTCAAGGGACGCCTACGCGTCAGCCACGCGTACGCGTAGGTGTGTTTGTGCCCCACGCACACAACTCACACAGTGCTCGTGCAACTCTCGTAAAATCTGGCTGGGCAACCATTTTAGCACATCGACGTGTACGCGTGAGCCACGTGCACGCGTGGATGGCAATTTTTCAAAAATGACGAGCACGCGTCAAGAACTCCTACGTGTGGAGGGGTATTCTGCTAAAAATTTCTCTAAGTTAAAAGGTGTAGAATTCACAAAATAAACCCCCAATTTTCCAACGGACATAACTTCATCGTTTTAAAACGTTTTTCGTCCGTTTTTTGAACGGCATAACCACCTCGGATCCAGTTTCAGTTTCAAACATATTTGGCACAAAACGGAGATCTGGATTTCAAGTTACTTCCCATCAAAGTATGCCCAAAAACCACATTTTCATTCAAAACCACAGAGTGCCATTTTCAAAACAAGCCATTTGCAACCCTTTTCAAAATCAACCAAAACATGCCAATTTCATCCCTTTTTGAAATCAATCAAAATATACCAAAATTAACATCAAGCCATCCTCAACTTACACATTAACACTTTACCAAAAATTCCCAAAATCACCATCTAAGCATTTTAACACTTCTCCATCAAATGGCTAAAGGACAAACACAATAACATGTCATACATCCTTCCTCATCCCAATTTTCAATAATACCATTTCCAATCAACCATCATTATACATAATCAATATCATACTCACCATCAACATGGTTCCACCCACCAATTCAACCTCAATCATTCATCAAGAATATATCACAACATGCATTTTCTCATACATCACACAATCAAGGCATCAATATTCATAATCACATATATGACCACATCATATATCTCAACCATTCCATAACATCAACAATTCAATGCCTATCTTAGGGCCTCTAGCCTAAGTATTTCCTACCACATTACATTTTAAATACGAGAAACCGAGACCATACCTTAGCCGATTTTCCAAGCTCAACCGGAGCACTTCCAAATCACTTGTCCACAAGCTCTCAAGGTCTCAACACCTCCAAGAACATATTTTTACCACCAAAATCCCTTTTCAAGCTTTTCAAAGTCTCAATCAAGCTCCAATATTCATATATACACAACCTAAGCCACAATCATCATACCCATACACAACATCTCAATATCCAAACATCATAGAACAACAAATTATACTAGGATTGAGAATGTTACCACACCCAAGGTCCAACGGGACAAGATTAATCTTCTCCTTCAAGAGAGTTGGGTCCTATAACATCAAAGAGCCCAAAATCTCAACACTTTTGTTCATGAAACTCGAAAACAAGGGATGGAGTTTTGAAGAGAAAAACGTGGCTTACCTCAATATTGATTGTATGGGTTTTGTAGAGCTCTCCGTGGTGAACACGTGGCCACAAACGGTGCGGCAATCGGAGCTCTAGATCAAAAGTTATGGTGGTTTGAAGATTAAAGGAGAGAAAGAAACCCAAGAAAGGGATGCATCATGGACAAGCCCAGGAAGGGAAAAAAACCCAAGGAAGCAGCTAGTAGTAAGCAAGATAACGAATAAGCAAGGTGTAAACGGCCTCGCAAGGACTCCGAACAAGCACCATCTACCCGGTGCAGGACTAAACTTCAGCAAAGAGATATGGATGCGCAGAAGGTGATCTCATTTCATTAAAATTACTCGTGTTATTATCATGGATGCTTATTTTAGTATGTATCCAACTGGTTATTATTTTGTTAGTACATTTCTCCTTGTGTGGTGTGCAACGTGTTGTGATGTGCATGTAATTGTTAATTCTTGGGTCATGCCAGCAGTCTGGCAAGGTCAGCGATGGAAGTAAACGGCTGCGCAAGGACTCCGAACAAGCGCCATCTACTTAGAGCAAGACCAAATCTCAACATAGGGATATGGATGCGTAGAAGGTGATATCGGTTCATTAAAATTACTTGTGTTATTATCATGGATGTTTATTTTAGTAAGTATGCGACTGGTTTGGGTATTTATCATGCATATGACGATATCTGGGAATATAGACGCGACTGTAGTTATAAATATTATTCCTCTCCTCTCCAGTATGATAAAGTGTTTTATATATGTTGTTTTTCATATCCTGCTGTGTTGCTTATATCTCTTGATCTATTCAATGTCTACACCATAGGAATGCAGGCCTGGTACGAGGAGAAAGTTGCCCATTCCAGAAGCCGATCAAGCAACGGCATAAAAATAGCACGTCCAACAGAGACTGTCCCAAAAATCAAGGGGACACTTATGGTTGTCTCGGACTCTGATGATGAAGATAACGTGCCACTTGTTAGAAGAAGGCAACGATTATTCCAACAAGAGCCTCCACCACAGGATGTCCATCAAGCAGAGCCTGTGGTCATGGACGATCATGAATGTGCTCAAGAAGATCACTCTGGCCACAAGAAAGCATCTCCACGTACGCCGTATGCGGCACTTGTCCAGCTTACCGAGTACAATTTTGACAGGTAAGTTGTTTGTGGCTTACTTTGCTGTCTCTTTTTCTTTTTTATCTTTTTTTTCCTGTGTGGTGATTAGCGGTCCTGGTAAGCATAACTGGTCAATTTAGCTAACGTCATATGGCATTTGTTTGCAGTGAATTTGATGTCTTCATCGTACAGTGTCTTGAATTTGAACAAGTGCTGGCAAATATTGAATAAGGGCGGCACACAAGGCCCATAAGCATGTGGCCCCTGCAAACGGTGAAGCCAAAGAATTCATGCTACCATACACCGAGTCCAAGAAGATCCAGCTTTTCACTAGGTTTAACTCAGTTTGAAAAGAGCCCAACCTCGTCCTTTATCCATTCAATTCATCGAGGCTTAGGAATATAAAGAAGGGAGAGAATAATTACACTACAAGAAAAAGTAATATTTGTAACAAAAAAAAAATTGTTACAAAAAATCGAAATTTTGAAACAAAAGAATTTTGTGACAAAAAAGGGGCCGTTGCAGTATGTCCCGTTACAAAAAGTTTTTGTAACAAAAAAACGAAACTGTTACAATTCAAAATGATATTTTGTAACAAATTTTTGTGATACAAAAAACCAGAAGCCATTACAAAAGTGGTAACAAATTTTGATCTTCAAGGTATTTTTGGTGACAATCTATTTTTTCCTATCATAAAATTTTTGTTACAAAATGTAACTTAATTTTGTAACATTTTTTTCTTTAGTTACAAAACACTATTTATTTTGTAATAATTTTTTAATACAAATTACACACATAATTTATCAGATTATATTATTTTTTTAATTAAAAAATATATTAACTAATTTACTCAACAAGTCAACATTTATATAATATATAATAACATAGATAGTTCAAATATCTTTCATTAACTAAGATTGTTTTATAAATCTTCAACATATAAACTTTAAAGTACAAACTAACAAGACACATTGAAGAACCCTAATGAACTAGATAGATACATAGGACAAGAAAAACAAGGAATTATAAATCTCCAAAATGTAAACTACAAATTACAAACTCCATCATATTCATACAGCTCCTTTCTCATTTCTCATGGAGAAGTTCTAATAAGTGCCACACACCTGAAAATCTGAAATAAAAAAATAATAATATAAATTGTCTAAGAAAATCTTAAATAAATTGAAGTGCCATACAAGAACAGGAAAATCTTAAATAATGCAAACTCACTCTAAGAAGTAATTAAGAACTTAGTATTTAGAAAGGGAACGAATACATTGTATTGCAAATATGAGTTTAGATATAGTGTCAAGTATTGAAACCGAACTGCATGCATGAAGAAACAGAAATCCAGCACAAAGTATGAAGGTACATGAAACTAAAATCCATCCAATAACTACTAGGCTGCAACCACCATAGAATTTAACACAATCATGATTTGAAATGCAACAAAAAAAAGTAGCTCAATATAATATAATGACTAACAGTCAATGAACTTACAAGTATACAAGGCACTGCATCCCAAGTAAGGAACATTCTGCATATTCAAAAGGAATTTCTGAATCAAGCTAGGAAGAAGCACCCAACTTCAATATATAACTGGTATGCGAAATTGTTACTCAGGTTGTAAAATTTGTTGTTCGTTCTCTCCCTGGCAATGGCGCCAAAACCTGGTGCACAATACCATGGTCCAAACATAACTTCACAACTTCGCACAACTAACCAGCAAGTGCACTGGGTCGTCCAAGTAATAAGCCTTACGTGAGTAAGAGTCGATCCCACGGAGATTGTTGGTATGAAGCAAGCTATGGTCATCTTGTAAATCTCAGTCAGGCGGATATTAAATGTTATGGAGTTTTCGAATAATAATAATAAATAAACAGAAAATAAAGATAGAGATACTTATGTAAATCATTGGTGAGAATTTCAGATAAGCGTATAGAGATGCTTTCGTTCCTCTGAACCTCTGCTTTCCTGCTGTCTTCATCCAATCAGTCCTACTCCTTTCCATGGCAAGCTTTGTGTAGGGCATCACCGTTGTCAATGGCTACTTCCCATCCTCTCTGTGAAAATGGTCCGATGCGCTGTCACTGCATGGCTAATCATCTGGAGGTTCTCGATCATACTGGAATAGGATTCACCCTCCTTTTGCGTCTGTCACTACGCCCAGCACTCGCGAGTTTGAAGTTCGTCACAGCCATCCCTTCCCAGATCCTACTCGGAATACCACAGACAAGGTTTAGACTTTCCGGATCTCAAGAATGGCCATCCATGGGTTCTAACTTATACCACGAAGATTCTAATATCTCGGACTCAGTCCTCTGTATTAGATATCTAAGAGATACTCATTCTAGCTTGTTTGCATGTAGAACGGAAGTGTTTGTCAGGCACGCGTTCATAAGTGAGAATGATGATGAGCGTCACATAATCATCACATTCATCATGTTCTTGGGTGCGAATGGATATCTTAGAATAGGAATAAGCTTGAAGTGAATAGAAAAACAGTAGTACTTTGCATTAATTCATGAGGAACAGCAGAGCTCCACACCTTAATCTATGGAGTGCAGAAACTCTACCGTTGAAAATACATAAGTGATGAAGGTCCAGGCATGGCCGAATGGCCAGCCCCCAAACGTGATCTAGAATAGCATAAAACTGATCAAAGATCGATCCGAAGATGGATCCGAAGATGAAAATACAATAGTAAAAGGTTCTATTTATACTAGACTAGCTACTAGGGTTTACAGAAGTGAGTAATTGATGCAGAAATCTACTTCCGGGGCCCACTTGGTGTGTGCTTGGGCTGAACTTGAAGTTTACACGTGGAGAAGTCATTCTTGGAGTTGAACTTCAGTTTGTAACGTGTTTCTGGCGTTGAACTCCACTTTGCAACTTGTTTCTGGCGCTGAACGCCAGACTGTAACATGAAACTGGCGTTAAATGCCAGTTTGTGTCATCTAAACTCGGGCAAAGTATAGACTATTATATATTTATGGAAAGCCCTGGATGTCTACTTTCCAACGCAATTGGAAGCGCGTCATTTGGAGTTTTGTAGCTCCAGAAAATCCACTTTGAGTGCAAAGAGGTCAGAATCCAATAGCATCTGCAGTCATTTTTCAACCTCTGAATCTGATTTTTGCTCAAGTCCCTCAATTTCAGCCAGAAAATACCTGAAATCACAGAAAAACACACAAACTCATAGTAAAGTCCAGAAATATAAATTTATCATAAAAACTAATAAAAACATCCCTAAAAGTAACTAGATCCTACTAAAAACATACTAAAAATAATGTCAAAAAGCGTATAAATTATCCGCTCATCACAACACCAAACTTAAATTGTTGCTTGTCCCCAAGCAACTGAAAATTAAATAGGATAAAAAGAAGAGAATATACTATAAATTCCAAACTATCAATGAAACTTAGCTCCAATCAGATGAGCGGGACTTGTAGCTTTTTACCTCTTGAATAGTTTTGGCATCTCACTTTATCCATTGAAGTTCAGAATGATTGGCATCTATAGGAACTTAGAATTCAGATAGTGTTATTGATTCTCCTAGTTCAGTATGTTGATTCTTGAACACAGCTACTTTATGAGTCTTGGCCGTGGCCCTAAGCACTTTGTTTTCCAGTATTACCACCGGATACATAAATGTCACGGACACATAACTGGGTGAACCTTTTCAGATTGTGACTTAGCTTTGCTAAAGCCCCCAATTAGAGGTGTCCAGGGTTCTTAAGCACACTCTTCTTTCTGCTTTAGACCTTGACTTTAACCGCTCAGTCTCAAATTTTCACTTGACACCTTCACGCCACAAGCACATGGTTAGGGACAGCTTGGTTTAGCCGCTTAGGCCAGGATTTTATTCCTTTAAGCCCTCCTATCCACTGATGCTCAAAGCCTTGGATTCTTTTTATTACCCTTGCCTTTTAGTTTTAAGGACTATTGGCTTTTTGCTCTTGCCTTTTGGTTTAAAGAGCTTTTGGCTTTTTCTGCTTGCTTTCTTTTTCTTTTATTTTCGCCATTTTTTCTCTTTTTTTCGCATTTTTTCTGCAAGCTTTGTATTCACTGCTTTTTCTTGCTTCAAGAATCATTTTTATGATTTTTCAAATTATCTAATAACATGTCTGCTGTTCATCATTCTTTCAAGAGCCAACATATTTAACATTCTAAAACACCAACTTCAAAAAGACATATGCACTGTTCAAGCATTCATTCAGAAAACAAAAAGTATTGTCACCACATCAATATAATTAAACTAAGTTCAAGGATAAATTCGAAACTCATGTACTTCTTGTTCTTTTGAATTAAAACATTTTTCATTTAAGAGAGGTGATAGATTCATAGGACATTCATAACTTTAAGACATAGTTACTAAATACTAATGATCATGTAATAAGACACAAACATAGATAAGCACTTAACATAAAGAAAACGAAAAACAGAAAATTTAAGAACAAGGAATGAGTCCACCTTAGTGATGGTGGCATTTCCTTCTTGAGGAACCAATGATGTCCTTGAGCTCTTCTATGTCTCTTCCTTGTCTTTGCTGCTCCTCCCTCATTGCTCTTTGATCTTCTCTAATTTCATGGAGAATGATGGAGTGTTCTTGATGTTCCACCCTTAATTGCTCCCAATAATTGTGTGGAGGAAAATGTATCCCCTGAGGTATCTCAGGGATCTCTTGATTTGCAGTCAAATGTTCTACCACTGAGCTATAGACCCTTGAGATGAATCTCTCCATCTCCTATGACTCGGAGGTGGAAGCTTTTGTCTTCCCTTTCCTCTTTCTAGAGGTTTCTCTGCCCTTAGGTGCCATTAATGGTTATGGAAAAACAAAAAAAAGATATGCTTTTACCACATCAAACTTAGAATGTTACTCGCCCTCGAGCAAAAGAAGAAAGAATAGTAGAAGAAGAAGAAGATATGGAGGAGATGGAGGGATGTGTGTATTCGGCTATATGGGTGGGCTTGGGTGGTAAAGAGATTTTGAATTTTGAAGGTAGGTGGGGTGTATGGATGTGAATGGTGAATGGAAAACAGAAGGGATGACCGTGAATGAAGAGAGAGAAGGTGAGGTAGGTGGGGATCCTGTGAGGTCCACAGATCCTGAGGTGTCAAGAATTTACATCCCTGCACCAATTAGGCGTGTAAAACGCCTTTGCATGAAATTCTGGCGTTTAAACGCCGAATTGATGCTTGTTCTGGGCGTTCAACGCCCAGATGCAGCATGTTTCTGGCGTTGAACGCCAGTTCTATGCTTGTTTCTGGCGTTCAGCGCCAGCTCTTCTCAGGGTGCATTCCTGGCATCTGAACGCCAGGATGTTGCTTGTTTCTGGCATTCAACGCCAGATCCATGCTCTGTTCTGGCGTTGAACGCCAGCCAGATGCTCCTTACTGGCGTTTAAACGCCAGTAAGTCCTTCCTCCAGGGTGTGATTTTTCTTCTGCTGTTTTTGATTCTGTTTTTAATTTTTGTATTTATTTTGTGACTCCACATTATCATGAACCTAATAAAACATGAAAGAACAATAAAAATAAAAATAAAATTAGATAAATAAAAATTGGGTTGCCTCCCAACAAGCACTTCTTTAATGTCAATAGCTTGACAGTGAGCTCTCATGGAGCCTCACAGATGTTCAGAGCATTGTTGAGACTTCCCAACACCAAACTTAGAGTTTGGATATGGGAGTTCAACACCAAACTTAGAGTTTGGTTGTGGCTTCCCAACACAAAACTTAGAGTTTGACTGTGGGGGTTCTGGTTGACTCTGTAGTGAGAGAAGTTTTTCATGCTTCCTCTCCATGGTTACAGAGAGAGATCCTTGAGTTTTAAACACAAGGTTGTCCTCATTTAGTTGAAGGATCAATTCTCCTCTGTAAACATCAATCACAGCTCTTGCTGTGGCTAGGAAGGGTCTTCCAAGGATGATGGATTCATCCTCATCCTTCCCAGTGTCTAGGATTATGAAATCAGAAGGGATGTAAAGGCCTTCAACCTTTACTAGCACATCCTCTACTTGTCCATAAGCCTGTTTTCTTGAATTATCTGCCATCTCTAATGAGATTCTGGCAGCTTTTACCTCAGAGATTCCCAGTTTCTCCATTACAGAGAGTGGCATGAGGTTTATTCCTGACCCAAGGTCACATAGAGCCTTCTCAAAGGTCATGGTGCCTATGGTACAAGGTATTAGGAACTTTCCAGGATTCTGTTTCTTCTGAGGCAATCTTAGTTGATCCAATGCATTTAGTTCATTAGTGAACAGGGGAAGTTCATCTCCCCAAGTCTCGTTACCAAATAAATTGGCATTCAGCTTCATGATTGCACCAAGGTACTTGGCAACTTGCTCTTCAGTAACATCCTCATTCTCTTCAGAAGAAGAATACTCATCAGAGCTCATGAAGGGCATAAGGAGGTTCAATAGAATCTCTATGGTCTCTAGATGAGCCTCGGATTCTTTTGGTTCCTCAAAGGAAAACTCCTTGTTGATTACTGGATGTCCCAGGAGGTCTTCCTCACTGGGATTCACGTCCTTCTCCTCCCTTGTAGGTTCGGCCATGATGGTTATATCAATGGCCTTGCACTCTCTCTTTGGATTCTCTTCTGTATTGCTTGGGAGAGTACTAGGAGGGGTTTCAGTGATCTTCTTGCTCAGCTGGCCCACTTGTGCCTCCAAATTTTTAATGGAGGACCTTGTTTCATTCATGAAACTCAGAGTGGCCTTAGATAGATCAGAGACTAAATTTGATAAGCTAGATGGATTCTGCTCAGAGCTCTCTGTCTGTTGCTGAGTGGATGATGGAAAAGGTTTACTATTGTTAAACATGTTTCTTCCACCATTATTAAAGCCTTGTTGAGGCTTTTGTTGATTCTTCCATGAGAAATTTGGGTGATTTCTCCATGAGGGGTTATAGGTGTTCCCATAGGGTTCACCCATGTAATTCACCTCTGCTATTGCAGGGTTCTCAGGATCATAAGCCTCTTCTTCAGAAGATGCCTCTTGAGTACTGTTGGATGCAGCTTGCATTCCATTCAGACTCTGAGAAATCATATTGACCTGCTGAGTCAATAGTTTGTTCTGAGCCAATATGGCATTCAGAGCATCAATTTCAAGAACTCCCTTCCTTTGAGGTGTCCCATTACTTACAGGATTCCTCTCAGAAGTGTACATAAAGTGGTTCTTAGCAACCATGTCAATAAGTTCTTGAGCTTCTGCAGGCGTTTTCTTTAGGTGAATAGATCCACCTGCAGAGTGGTCCAGTGACATCTTTGATAGCTCAGACAGACCATCATAGA
Organism: Arachis ipaensis; assembly: GCF_059453495.1. NCBI lineage: Eukaryota > Viridiplantae > Streptophyta > Magnoliopsida > Fabales > Fabaceae > Arachis > Arachis ipaensis. Next base: position 10,872,709 of record NC_142439.1, on the reverse strand, counting down.
ATATATCTAGGATGGTCCATTATGAAAGCATGTTAGAAGGACACTTTTTGGTCAGTTGATTGTATCTCTCCCAAGCTTCATAGAGGGATTCACCTTCCTTCTGTCTGAAGGTTTGAACATCCACTCTAAGCTTACTAAGCTTTTGAGGAGGAAAGAACTTGGCTAAGAAAGCCGTGACAAGCTTATCCCAAGAGTTCAGGCTATCTTTAGGTTGAGAATCCAACCATATTCTAGCTCTGTCTCTCACAGTAAACGGGAAAAGCATGAGCCTGTAGACCTCGGGTTCGACCCCATTGGTCTTAACAGTATCACATATCTGCAAGAATTCAGTTAAGAACTGAAAAGGATCTTCAGATGGAAGTCCATGAAACTTGCAGTTTTGTTGCATCAGAGAAACTAGTTGAGGCTTAAGCTCAAAATTGTTTGCTCCAATGGTAGGGATGGAGATGCTTCTTCCATGTAAATTGGAATTTGGTGCAGTAAAGTCACCAAGCATCTTCCTTGCATTGTTATTATTTTCGGCTGCCATTTCCTCTTCCTTTTCAAAAATTTCTGTAAGGTTGTCTCTGGATTGTTGTATTTTAGCTTCTCTCAGTTTCCTCTTCAGAGTCCTTTCAGGTTCAGGATCTGCTTCAATAAGAATGTTCTTGTCCTTGCTCCTGCTCATATGAAAAAGAAGGGAACAGAAAATAATAATAGGGATCCTTTTTGCCACAGTATAAAGGTTCCCTTGTGTGAGTAGATGAAAAGGAGAAAAAGAATGAAGAAGAGAAGGATTCGAACTCAGAGGAGAAGAAGGGGTTCAAATTTTGGGTGAGGAGAAGTGTTAGTAGATGAATAAATAAATAGAAGGAGATGAGGGAGAGAAAATTTCGAAAATAAATTTTGAAAAAGGTTAGTAATTTTCAAAAATTAGGAATGAAATAAAATTAAAAATAAAAATTAAAATAATTAGTTAATTAAAAGAATTTTGAAAAAGAGGAAGGTAATTTTCGAAAATTTAGAGAGAAAAGATTAGTTAGGTGGTTTTGAAAAAGATAAGAGATAGTAAATAAGTAAAGTGGTTAGTTGAAAAAGATTTGAAAATCAAATTTGAAAAGATAAGAAGATAAGAAGTTAGAAGAGATATTTTAAAATCAAATTTTTGAAAAAGATATGATTTAAAAGATATGATGGAAATATATAATTAAAATTAGTTTTGAAAAAGATTTGATTTTTAAAATCAAAATTAATGACTTGACTCACAAGTAATCACAAGATATGATTCTAGAACTTAAAGTTTGAATCTTTCTTAACAAGAAAGTAACAAACTTGAAATTTTTGAATCAAAACATTAATTGTTGATAATATTTTCGAAAATTATGAGATAAAATTAAGAAAAAGATTTTTGAAAAATATTTTTAAAATTTTCGAAAATGAATAAGAAAAATGAAAAAGATTTGATTTTTGAAAAAGATTTTGAAAAAGATAAGATTTTCAAATTGAAAATTTGATTTGACTTATAAGAAACAACTAGATTTTAAAATTTTTGAAAGAGTCAATCCAAATTTTTGAAATTTATGAGTGAAAAAGGGAAAGATATTTCTTTTTATTTTTGAATTTTTATGATGAGAGAGAAAAACAACAAAAATACTCAATGCATGAAAATTTTGGATCAAAACAATGAATGCATGCAAGAATGCTATGAATGTCAAGATGAACACCAAGAACACTTTGAAGATCATGATGAACATCAAGAACATATTTTTTAAAAAAAAAAATTTATGCAAAGAAAACATGCAAGACACCAAACTTAGAAAATTTTAATGTTTAGACACCATGAATGCAAAAATGCACATGTAAAACAAGAAAAGACACAAAACAAGAAAACATCAAGATCAAACAAGAAGATTTACCAAGAACAACTTGAAGATCATGAAGAGCACTATGAATGCATGAATTTTCGAAAAATACATAAATTTTTTTAAAAATGCAATTGACACCAAACTTAAAAATTGACTCAAGACTCAGACAAGAAACACAAAATATTTTTGATTTTTATGATTTTATTATTTTTTTTTTATTTTTCAAAAATTAATTTGAAAAAGAAAAATAAGGATTTCAAGATTTTTAATATGAATTCCAGGAATCTTGCACTGTTAGTCTAAAGCTCCAGTCCAGGAATTAGACATGGCTCACTAACCAGCCAAGCTTTCAATGAAAGCTCCGGTCCAAAACACTAGACATGGCCAATGGCCAGCCAAGCTTTAGAATACAAATCAGTCATACAACAGCAAATTTGATTAGCAATAACTAGCTTGCTCTTGTGATGATGGTTTGGAAGCCTCAGTCCAAATGAATTTAGACATGGCTTTCCAGCCAGCCAGGCTTCAACATTTTTCATGAAACTCTAGAATTCATTCTTAAAAATTCTGAAGAACGTAAATATTTTTTTTCGAAATTAAAAAGCTTTAAAAATAAAATAAAATAAAATTACCTAATCTGAACAACAAGATGAAATATCAGTTGTCCAAACTCGAACAATCTCCGGCAACGGCGCCAAAAACTTGGTATGCGAAATTGTTACTCAGGTTGTAAAATTTGTTGTTCGTTCTCTCCCTGGCAATGGTGCCAAAACCTGGTGCACAATACCATGGTCCAAACATAACTTCACAACTTCGCACAACTAACCAGCAAGTGCACTGGGTCGTCCAAGTAATAAACCTTACGTGAGTAAGGGTCGATCCCACGGAGATTGTTGGTATGAAGCAAGCTATGGTCATCTTGTAAATCTCAGTCAGGCGGATATTAAATGTTATGGAGTTTTCGAATAATAATAATAAATAAACAGAAAATAAAGATAGAGATACTTATGTAAATCATTGGTGAGAATTTCAGATAAGCGTATAGAGATGCTTTCGTTCCTCTGAACCTCTGTTTTCCTGCTGTCTTCATCCAATCAGTCCTACTCCTTTCCATGGCAAGCTTTGTGTAGGGCATCACCGTTTTCAATAGCTACTTCCCATCCTCTCTGTGAAAATGGTCCGATGCACTGTCACTGCATGGCTAATCATCTGGAGGTTCTCGATCATACTGGAATAGGATTCACCCTCCTTTTGCGTCTGTCACTACGCCCAGCACTCGCGAGTTTGAAGTTCGTCACAGCCATCCCTTCCCAGATCCTACTCGGAATACCACAGACAAGGTTTAGACTTTCCGGATCTCAAGAATGGCCATCCATGGGTTCTAACTTATACCACGAAGATTCTAATATCTCGGACTCGGTCCTCTGTATTAGATATCTAAGAGATACTCATTCTAGCTTGTTTGCATGTAGAACGGAAGTGTTTGTCAGGCACGCGTTCATAAGTGAGAATGATGATGAGCGTCACATAATCATCACATTCATCATGTTCTTGGGTGTGAATGGATATCTTAGAATAGGAATAAGCTTGAAGTGAATAGAAAAATAGTAGTACTTTGCATTAATTCATGAGGAACAACAGAGCTCCACACCTTAATCTATGGAGTGCAGAAACTCTACCGTTGAAAATACATAAGTGATGAAGGTCCAGGCATGGCCGAATGGCCAGCCCCCAAACATGATCTAGAATAGCATAAAAATGATCAAAGATCCATCCGAAGATGGATCCGAAGATGAAAATACAATAGTAAAAATTTCTATTTATACTAGACTAGCTACTAGGGTTTACAGAAGTGAGTAATTGATGCAGAAATCCACTTCCGAGACCCACTTGGTGTGTGCTTGGGCTGAGCTTGAAGTTTACACGTGGAGAGGTCATTCTTGGAGTTGAACTCCAGTTTGTAACGTGTTTCTGGCGTTGAACTCCACTTTGCAACTTGTTTCTGGCGCTGAACGCCGGACTGCAACATGGAACTGGCGTTCAACGCCAGTTTGCGTTATCTAAACTCGGGCAAAATATGGACTATTATATATTGCTGGAAAGCCCTAGATGTCTACCTTCCAACGCAATTGGAAGCGCACCATTTGAAGTTCTGTAGCTCCAGAAAATCCACTTTGAGTGCAGGAAGGTCATAATCCAACAGCATCTGCAGTCCTTCTTCAATCTCTGAATCTGATTTTTGCTCAAGTCCCTCAATTTCAGCCAGAAAATACCTGAAATCACAGAAAAATACACAAACTCATAGTAAAGTCCAGAAATGTGAATTTATCATAAAAACTAATAAAAGCATCCCTAAAAGTAACTAGATCCTACTAAAAACATACTAAAAACAATGCCAAAAAGCGTATAAATTATCCGCTCATCAATAACAGAACTAACACTTTTCTCCCAATGTTACCAATTCATGAGAGATACAAAGAATCTTCAACAAAAGTAATCAAAACACGCTAGTGTCAGTGGATGGTGCTACTATATGCTCCTTTATTAGTTCAAAGTTTTAACACTTTATAATAGGTTTAACTAAACCTCAATCTTCTTTTAATTATAAGTTGATAGTTTCTATATATAAAGCAGTCAATAATTAATGTGCCAGAAATATGATATTAATTAAAAATAATAGTAATAAAAAGAAGTGATGCACTCATCACAAGGACACTTGCAGATTTTTATTTTATTATTATTTTTTTCTAAATGGCATGTAACACATTTTCTTTCTAAAAAAAAATAGTTTAAGCTTTTAAAAGAATTGGCCCATACCAAGTGTGTTTTTCCCACCTTGTAGTTCACAAAAAATTTCAAATAAAGAATAAGCAAACAGAACAGTAGTAATTGAGTTAGTAAAACATTAATCTTTAAAATTTTCCTTTCTTTGATTGCGGGGGGTGTTTTAAGTGATGGATTTCCTTTCTTTAGAATGGATAATTATAAATATATAATCCTCCAAGACTTATGGTACTTTAAAATGTTCATACAAATGGATAGTTAGATAGGAGTTTGGAGGATCACATTAAAAAAGCCCTCACTATCTAATCCCCAGACTTCCAAATAAGATAATGGTTTATTATATGTAGATGCAGATTTTGATCAAATGTACTCCCACCAAAAGATAAATCTAGAAAAGTTAAGCTATTGTAATTCATCAAAAGAAGCAAACACCCGTTTCCATTGAAGTTTCATATCCATTAATGCTAAATTACTAAATTACAAGTAATAATTTAAAGTTCCAATAATACTAAATTACTAATCAGAACAAGTAAAAAAAATAAGTAACAAATCAGAAAAAAAAACTACACAGAACAATAAACAACAGCCCTAATATTCACAAGTTCTGATAATCAAAAACAATATCCCTAATCAGAAGTTCTAATAAATTAAATCCTAGACTTCCATGGCATTCATAAATTAAAATAGTTAATTTCAAAATAAAATTTCCTACCTCAATTAGCCAAAACTCGGTAATTAAATGCAACAAACCATTCGTTTGTTTTTAATTCCTAGTAGCAACAACTTTTCTCTTGGAGCAACAGCAACAATGATCTCAGCACCAATCATAATTGTTTAGGAGATAAATTAGCAACACTAGAATAAAATATGCTAACATAATTCGGACAGAAATATGACAGAGGAACAAAATGGTAACAAAGCAAGGAAGAAAATGTTACAGGTCTCACAAACGAAGGAATTGGAACTAGAACGGGAACAGTGCTACCGGCAACAACGGCAGTGACATCCCCTTTATCACAACCAGCTAAACATAGAATTTTCCAGCATTCTCAAACATTTAAGAAATCAAGCACATGTTCATAATAGTTCATCAGCTACCAACCAAGTTTTCAAGCATATCCTTATCATCATCAAATCACATAACCAATAAAAACCATCCTCAAACACAGCAACAAATCAATCTTATCACAATAAATCATATTCGCTATTACCAACAATTCTGACTTTCATCAATTAGCCATACATAACATTTATAAGTTATTTGCATTACTGAATAAAATCTTTGAGCATTCTTAATTTAAAAGCTTTCATTTTACAAACGGACCCCCTACCTCGATGTCGCAATAGCAAGATTTGACGCAGGAATCCCCTTTATCCCCAATTCGTGGCAGCAGCAGCGATTCTAGTAATATTCTCGCAGCAGAAACATTCAATAGCTCTAAGCAAGGGTGGCAACACCGAACAATGACAATAATGACTCTGAAAAACTAAATGAATCAGAAATAATTGTAGAGCAAGGTGATACAGGGCAGAAACAGAGAAATTTCTTCATAAGCTTACCAAAACGGAAGGTAATAGAAATAATGTCTCCAATTTGGTCATAGCTTGGTGGCTGGCTGGCGATGGAGGAACGCCTCCTTCCGCCTCTGGTTCGTGATTCCAATGACGATGAGGGACTTGGGCAGAATCAGAATCGGCAACGTCATCTCCTCCCCCCACATGCAATGGTGACGGTAGGGGCTCCGGTGGCTAGGGCTCCGATCGGAGGCAGCAGTGGTGGCAGAACACCGCGGTGGTGAAACCCTTTTTCCTTCCCTTCGTCGATCGCGTCTTCCCTCTCTCACGCGCCTCTGGTTCTCACAGCTGAGCCTTTCTCAGCTTCTCCTTCTCACCCACATGATGGCAATGGCGGTGGCTGAACGGAACGGACGCGGTCTGGGCGGCGATGGCGCGGCGCAGGATGCGACGGAGCTGGCAGCGGCCGAGCGCGACGGCTCCTCTCCTTTCTTGCGTTGTCCCTGGCTCGCAGCACTCTCTCCTCTCCGATCGCAACCTTCTTTCTCTCGTCTCCCTTAATCCCCGTTTTCTTTTCTTTCCTTTTTGGTTTGCTAAGGCTGTGTTGTGCGTATATGGGGGAGAGGGACTGGTAGTGGGTGAGTGAGTAACGAGGGCTAGGGTTAGATGAGTGGAGTTAGGATTTAATTTGGTTAAATTTCAGGTTTGGATTTAATTTAGGAATTAGAGTTTAATTTGGGACAAAAAGTAAAATTAGGAATTTTGGGTAAATTAATTTTTGGATTTATCTGAAAACTAATTAAATATATAAAATTATTCTAAAATATTATTTATTGTATCAAAATATTAATTAATTTAAAATCAAATACTCTAATTAAAATTATAAGATAATATAATTAATTTTTTATTTATAAAAATATTAGTATTAAATTTTGAAATCTCAATTATTTAAACCGAATCGTATAAAATTCTGCTTATTATTTTACATTTGCTAAATTTTATAATTTAAATATAGAAAATAATTCGAAAATTATTAAATTAGATAAAACTTTAAATTATTTTAAATTCAATTAATCAAAATTTGATTTAATTATCTTTAATAAAAAAATTTCAGGGATTAAAATACTTAATGATAAATAAATCTAAATTAGCTCTTAATAAGATCTTCTAAAATTTCTAGATCTTACACAAAGTCTTACATTTAGTATGTTGAAACAAAATTTTTTATTAGTTACAAAAATCTTTGAATTTTGTGACAAATAAATAACTTGTTACAAAAATATTGTATTTTGTGACAAATAGATATTTTGTTACAAAATATTTAGAACTTTTGAAACAAATAGATATTTTGTTACAAAATATTTTGAATTTTTGCAACAATATAATCTTTTGTTACAAAACATTATAACATTTTGTAACAAAACAACAATTCGATACGAAGGCTAACATAATTTGCAACAAAATAAATCAAGTTGTTACAAAATATTGAAATATTTTGTAACGAATTTTTTTATTGTTACAAAATATTCTTATTTTGTAACAATAACTAATTATTGTTATAAAAAAAACTATAATTTGTAACAATTTTAAATTTGATACAAATTTTTTGTTACAAATGTTTCATTTTCTTGTAGTAAGGAGAAACAAATAAGAGCATGGATACTTAACTCGTCCTTGGACAAAGAGCAACATTTGGCAGCCTATGAAGGTCGGGAGCAACTAGTACTATGAAAGAAGGACTTATGGACGCTGAAAGCCTGTAGTTGGGTCAACGGCACGGTAAGTATCTGAACTTAATCATGCATTTTAATTCGCTACCTTTTTACCGGTGTTAAGTTTGTACTTGCTTACTCTATCGTGTAGATCATTCGATGGATGTGCTACACTTTCAACGACACCCAATCATCTAGATTCAAGCGAGATATTTATTGTGTGTCCAAAAATATTGGTAATTATACTCTACTGATAACAATATGTTTCAGATTGTGTTAGGATTCTTACTGGTTGTGGGTTTCCAGGAATCAGTCACACGAGATGATAATCTAGCATCATTCATTGACGGTGCAAGTCTGGTGTATGTGGGGCTAGGTCCAAGCTTTGGTGAGGATAATAGGTTCTTTGACAAAGTCAAAGCTGCAAAGAGAAAATGGGTCAGTTGTAATCTTTTTCAACTAGTCTGCATTTTCGCATGTATTAGACAACTTGTAAAATATCGAACATGCTTGTTCTGTTTTTCCTGGTTATTTTCCCTGTGTTGCATGTGATTATTTTGTTACCAGAAATAGCACCACTCTCTCTTATTGTATTCAAAATATACTTATCAAGATCTTCATGCTGGATGTTTACTTTAACATGGACCAGGATGGTCAGTTTGTGTAAGAACTGGAGTTTTCACGAATAAAATTATTTAAATACCCAAATTAGATTCTGGAGTGTTAGAATGAGAATTTAGAGATTTAAATATGATTTTTGGACTCAGTAGGTCTTTCCGAGTCAGAAAATGTGTTTTCTGTAAAAAACCGTAAAAAACTGCGAACCGGCAGTTGAATCGGCCGAACCGGTTTAAGTCTGTCCGGTACTATGAGAGGAAAGGTGAAAACAGTCGAAAACCTTAAAAAAATATTAGGAATGGAAAACCGGGCGTTAGTGTTAAAGGTTTGGCCCAAAGTTGGGCCGAACGAGCTAAAAACGCTAACGGGTTGGACCGGACCAAAACTGGGCCCAAGGTCCAACATATATAAGCTCATTTAATGAGCTTTGAGTTCATTTTCATTCCAAAAAGAGAGAGCCACGCGGTTTTGAGAGAGGAGAAGAGAAGGGGTGGTGTTACTATTTACCTCCACCTTCGGGGAGCGATATCTTGAGCTACGAAGCTCTGATTGACGAGCCGTTTACGGCCACGCGAAGCTCTTGATGAGCTCTTCCTTTCTATCTAAAGAAATCTGGTAATAGTTCGCATCTTACTCCCCAGTTTTCTGCCCTAAGTTTCTGCACAATTTTGGTTATGGGTTTTGAGTAGATTTTGTGATTTTGCTTGTTTAGGTGATCTCTAGTAGCGGGTAATTGTTGGATTTTATCCCTAATCACGTTGGATAAGGTAAGATTTCACTAAACCCTTGTGTTTAGTTGTTTTATGTATATTAGGTTTTGATTTTGGTGATATATGTGTTAGTTTGAGCTTTGGTGTTTGTTGGAGTTCGTTGAGGCTTTGGACCAAGTTTGGTGGTTTCGTTTTGGTGTTTGGAGCGTTTGGGAATAGGCCAAGGTATGGTTTCGATTTCCTTTATGTAATATGTAATGTTTCTGGACACTTAGGCTAGTGGATCCTAAGATAGGATTGAATATATTGATGTTTGCGATATATGTTTGATGATGAGATTGAGGGAAATCTATGTGTTGGAGTATGATGTGTGATGAATATGGATGAGAATTATTGTTGATGTTGTTAAAAATATTGATTATTGATGAGTGTGTGAATTATTGTATTTGAGGAGTGTTGTTGTCATTGTGGACGAATAATGATGGATATTAATGTGGTAGTAGTGTTGTGTAGAAAGAATTGGAATAATAATGATAACGATTATATGAAGGTTGATGATGAATGTTGAGATTTGTGTTGATTGTTGAGGTTGTGGCTGGTTGATGATGATTATGAGTGTGAATTTATGATTAAGTTGGAAATTATGAATTTGGTAGTGAGATATGGTATAATGGTTGAGTAATTTAAGTGAAATTAAGGAGAATGATATGAAGAGGTAAGGTGTTATGTATGGTAGTGGTTTGTGATGATTGGGAAGGTTTTGATTTGGTTTTGAATGGAAAGTTGGTTCAAAATTGAGGTTATGAGGTTTTGGGTAAAAGTGGAATTTTGATGAACTTTGCTTGATCATAACTTTTGCCTCGGTTTCCAAAATTGGTTGCAAATGGTTTAAAATTAAAGATCTTTGAAAACCCTTTTAAATCGATTTAAATTTTGGGAAATTTAGAATTTTGTAGAGGAAGTTATGATCATTCAAAATCTGGTGTTGAAAACTGGAAATTCTGCAAAGTTGCAGAATTCTGAGTTTTCTGATATGTGCGGACGCACAGCCTTGTGCGCACGCACACCCTGCGAGAATTTTGACCTGTGCGGACGCACATAAACTTGTATGCACGCACAGGCAGGGAAGTGTGTTCTGATGGCAGCACTAGCACAGCTGGTGCGCGCGCATATCTAAGGAAGAATTTCAACCTGTGCGGACGCACACGTTGAGGAGAACTGTCTGTTGGGGGCACTGGCACAGGTTGTGCGAGTGAACAGACCTTTTGTGTTTTGGCACTTGTGCGTACGCACACCCCTGTCCGGACACGCCCGCCCTGTTTTTCAAATTTTACTTTGTTTTCAACTATTTCACCTTCCTAACAAGGTTGTGAGCTTCTATAACACCATTTTAAAGCTTTTGGGCCTACTTTTGAGTATGGGAATATGGGAAAGGTCCTAGGGGTTTAAGTTGGGTTTTCTTTTGAAAGGATAGAAAATGGAGGTTTAGGTTTCTGGTGTATTGAGGATGAGTTAGTTGGGAGACAAGGAAAAGTGGTGAACTGGGTGATTGATGATAACGAATTGAGAGATTGATGAACTAAGAGTTCGGAATGGAACTTATGACTTGATGATGGATGTGAGGAGTATGAGTGGAAGTGTTAAGAGGAGTGGCCTCTGAGAATGAATATGTGATTACAATTTGTATTGTTCTCCGTCGTAGGGGTTGTGGCAGTATCCCGCCTACGTTCGGATGTGAGAGTTGAAGCTAGGCTTCTCACTCATATTTCTCGCAACCAGAGGAAGGTGGTAGGGCACTCTCCCTCGGAACATTTTCCTCTGACAGGAGAAGGTCGTTGGGCACTCATCCCTCGGAATTATTCCTCCTGAAAATGCGATTTCTCTCAAATTGCAAGGTGGTAGGGCACTAATCCACGGAATCATGCGACAACCAGAGGAAGGTGGTAGGGCACGCTCCCTCGGAATATTTCTCTCTGAAAGGAGAAGGTGGTAGGGCACTCTCCCTCGGAATTTTCCTCTTTATGCGCAATAGAGAGACTAATTCGGGAGTTGTCGACCGGATTTTCTGTCGGGTCTGGCATTAACCGACATGTGATATCACAGCCAATAGGACAGACATTTATCTTGTGCATCTTCTATATGCTTGCTTGCTTTGTTTACTTGAGTTTGCCTAATTGTATAACATGCCTACTTGCTCCTTGAACTACTTGTTGTATATGAAAATTATTATCTAGGTTTTACCTGTTTGCATTAATTGTGTTTGTCTGGAGCTGAGGAGGTTAGGTAGGCGGGGGCTAAGGGATTGCGTGGAGATTAGATTGGTGAGGGCTGTGGGATACAGCGGTGTGATTAGTATTAGTTAGAATTCCCCTAAGTTTAGATAACCCGGTTTATGGTTTAAGTTCGTTATATATTTATTTATTTTGTTCTAAGCTTGAATATCCATATGTGGTGTGAAGTTCTAGGATTGCCTTCGGCATCCCAGAGCCTTACATATTACATCATTGGGCACTGTTACCATACTGAGAACCTCCAATTCTCATTCCATACGTTGTTGTTGTTTTTCAGATGCAGGACGCGACCCACCGCAGTGCGTTGGGTGATGGTAGCAGAGCGGAGGATCTTATTCTATTTTTTTGTCTTCTTAGTTATTTTATCTTGTACTCTCACTTTTGTATTTTGTTCTGCCTAGAGGATTTTATTTGAGAGAACAAAACTTGTATAAGCCCTTTTGAACTACAGTCTTCTTGTTGTCTATATATGGCTAGCCGGCTTAAACTCCGCAAGTCATGGCTAGATTCTTATTATATTATACTATTATATTTTGATACATCTTATCTGTACCTTGTGTTTTATGTTATTAGCTTTGCTAGCACGATATGCGCTTTCCAAATCCTATTTTTGAGCTAAATGCTTCATCAGGCTTCTAGAATATACTATTTCTTTCTATATAAATATGTATAAGCCTTAGAATTGTCGTAACCTCTGATTAACCTTTGCCTTACGGCTAGAGGTACGGCTTAGGGTAATTGGGGTGTTACAGTTTGACTCTTAGAGACTCCTATTTTGTCTTACAATATTTATAGCCTGTTTGAATCAGGTGCTGGTTTATGCGTGTCCTTTTTTTAGCTAAGATTTAGGTAAGAATATGTGAATCAAATATTTATTCTATGGTTCATATGAAACGGATGGTTACTATTTCATACTATTAAGATGGTTGTTTTTATCTGTATATATTGCTCTTCAGGTGTGCCATGTTATTGCGTTGATTGAATCTACTCTTCTTTGCTGGTGGTTACATTCATAGTGGGTTGGGTGGGTCTCCTATACCTAGTAAATAGTTGCTTAAGACATCCTGTGTCTTCATGATCAGTAAACTAGGTTTTTTATTCATATTTTTCTTGGTACAAACAACAAAGTAGAAAATGTGCAAAAAAAATTGGGTTAATCAAGTGTATCACTCGATAATATGTTTAAATAATTGTTGGAGTTCGATCGCACAGAATTATGTTATGACTGTCATCTGATTCGATGATGTTCATGTTCTTTCATGGTCCAGGTAGTTGACTTGTTTTTTCTAGGAGACATATTCAATCTTGTGTACTATTTGCTGCAATGGTTAATTCCTAATTTTTGGAGGGGCCATTGGTGGGAGTATGCATTTTATCTCTTTCGTATTTCAAATTTGACTTGAATATGTTAAGTGTTGACATCATGATCACTGGTGTTGACACAAGATCCAGTGATTCATTTCGAATGCATGCTACACGTAGTATAGGTTCAATTACCCGAAGAATAACCATCTAGAAATACTGAGAAAATGAACATCCAATATCATACGAAAACGAACATCCAATGTAACTATGTAAAAATAACAATGTAATTACATTCTAAAACGACCAGCTACATACCAAATGACCATGTAAAATAACATTTTGAAACTTGTAACAAATTTGATAACCATGATAGTCAGATAAAGCATAACCAGCAAGCATCAAATAGTACTAAGCACCCAAGTATAACCATCCACGTTCACAACAAAAGTGAACATCCAATCACATACAGAAATGAACATCCAACGTATCTGAATAAAGATAACCATGTAGTCACTATCTAAAACGACCAGCTATGTACCGAATGACTATGTAGTATAGCATAAAGTAATTTGAAACAAATTTAATAACCTTACCTGTAAGATAAAGAATAACCATCATGTATATTCATTATGCATTCAATTCATTGAAATTAATAAACTAAAATGGTTTATTCCGGCAAAAGTAAAATGGTTCATTGGAATTAATCAAGTATAGACTCTTACAACAACTGCAGACAAACCTTAAAACTATATATTTATAACATAAACTCACCCTCTTCATCTAATCTTGATAATAAATGAATATCAATCGGAACCCTATATACATGGAAATAAAAAATAAACGCAAGCACACCCATGTCCAACATATTCTAACTTTTGTCGAAGGAGCTTAACAAAGACATGAAGCCACCAACTTGTTGGGGCTCATTCATGGCCAACAACATCACCGAAGTTTATATCTTGAGATGCTTCCGGACGAACCACCTGCTAAACAACACAAAAAATGACAACAATTAACTTCTTGCACAGAACTATACCAAGTAAACGTGCAAGGTCGAGATTGATACATACCAAATATGGTACCTTAAGATATGTGATAACTATTACTTAAAAAAATATCAGGTATATAATAAACAAACAAAAGATATATATTATTCAAATTATTCTAATACTCTGCATTATTGCAAGTATACGTACATCTATACGTATATCCAATAACCTTCATTATTTTGTTTTTGTTACTATTAATTACTGTTACTTTAATGTTATGTGTTGATGGCTATGAGTGGAATGCATGTTACTAATAGTTACACACATAAAAACTAATATAATAATTAAACATATTTTAAACAGCTAATTGAATTATTTCAAAACCAACTACAAGCTTATTTTATTTGAATTAATCCTATCTAAAATGAAATTATACTTCTTAATATATTATAATTAATCGTTCTCAAACTTGCACATGTATATTAGAATTTGTAAAATAATATTCATTAAACAAAGTTGCATATTAATTTCTATAAGGGATCTATGTCTTTTTAGCCACAATTATCGTACAATGATACTTCTAGAATTTTAGTCATACAAGGGTCTTTTGGTTTTTTCTAACTTAACACCTAATGTTTATTTCACTCTTTATACGAACGTATTATTTATAATTAAAACTGTTAAAATTTCCAAATTCTCTTTAATTAATTGGCAAACATTCTATATAAGAGCAAGCACGCAAACATTCTATATCATATACATGATGAAGTTCCTCTGTATTTTCCTATTTTCTCTGGTTCTCTGTGTTGTGCCTCCTACTCTTAGAGCACAATTAGATCCTCCTTTTTATAAACATACTTGTCCTCCCCTTCATTCAACTATTCATTAAGTTCTTCACAATGTCTCCAAAGGGCCTGTAAAAGATAAGCGGTTGTTTGCTAGTTTGATCAGACTTTACTTCCATGATTGTTTTATACAAGTAAGTATACAATTTTATTTATTTCTATGTTATTACTATAAATTATTGGGGAACCATTCTAATGCATGTATATGTATATATGTAGGGATGTGATGCTTCAATTCTATTGAATGATACAGCTGCCATAAAGGGTGAACAACTTGCACCTCCAAATATCAACTCCATCCGAAGATTGGATGTTGTGAATTTGATTAAGAAAAAGATTGAAAAAATTTGTCCTCGTGTTGTTTCCTGTGTTGACATTCTTGCACTTATAACCGAAATGTCTTCTGAGATGGTAAATTTTCTTTCTCATTTGCATGTGCATCTGACTTGATTATTGTGCAAAATTCATTTCTCTTTTAACTATATTTATTTGGCAGTCAAAAGGTCCAAATTGGCAAGATCCATTAGGAAGAAAGGATAGTATAACAACAAACTTCGACCTGGAAACTTCAAATATTCCAGGTCCAACCTCCAACCTCCCTCAACTGAATTCCAAATTTGAGAAGAAGGGTCTCGATGTTAATGATTTAGTAGCACTCTCAGGTCCATCTTTAAACCTTTCTTTTGAATTTTGAAATTTGATTATGGTAATGAGCTTGTGACTGTTTTAATTATTTGTTAGTTTATGTTTCTAATATATTTTTTTTCACTTCAGGTGCTCATATAATTGACCAAGTACGATGTGTACTTTTCCACCTTCCAAACTGCACAAATGATGGGTCACCTGGGAAAAATATCACAAACTTGGACCCGATAACCCCTACTGTATTTGATAATAATTATTAATAAATATTCAATGTGGTAATGCACGATTTAATAGCGATGAAGTACTGTTCAACACAAGGGATGCTCCAACAATTAATGCAGTCAATCTCTTGGCTTCCAATCAGACACTTTTCTTTGAGGCTTTTAAAGCCTCAATGATCAAGATGAGTATGATCGAAGTCCTTGCTGGTTAACAATGAATTATAAGAAATCATTGTAATTTTCTTAATATTTAGAAAAACTAAGTAAATGTAAATAAAAATGCCAAGTGTTAGTTTAACTTTGCAAAGTGTAATAAGGAAAAATATTATCATATCAATATAATATTTTTTTTAATTTGTTTTTGTTTACAGTCAAATTATCATTATCATTTATCAATTTATAGTGGGTTGGGTGGGTCTCCTAGACCTAGTAAATAGTTACTTAAGACATTCCGTGTCTTCATAATCAGTAAACTAGGTTTTTTATGCATATTTTTTTAGTACAAACAACAAAGTAGAAAATGTGCAAACCAAATTGGGTTAATCAAGTGTATCACTCGATAATATGTTTAAATAATTATTGGAGTTCGATTGCCTAGAATTGTGTTGTGACTGTTATCTGATTCGATGATGTTCTCGTTCTTTCATGGTCGAGGTAGTTGACTTGTTTTTTCTAAGAGACATATTCAATCTTGCGTATAGTTTGCTGCATTGGTTAATTCCTAATTTTTGGAGGGTCCATTGGTGGGTGTATGCATTTGAGGTGAATGCGAAGTGCCTAATGATAATCGACAGTTTGCATTCAATACCACAAGATGATGAACGGGATAAACTCGACGCATATGTGGTAACACAATATATTCCCTTTCCCGATAGACAGTTATAATAGCTAATTCTATAGCATAAAGTAATTTGTAACAAATTTAATAACCTTGTAAGATAAAGAATAACCATCATGTATAATCATTATGCAATCAGTTCATTGAAATTAATAAATTAAAATGGTTTATTCCAGTAAAAGTAAAATGGTTCATTGGAATTAATCAAGTATAGACTCTTACATCAACTGCATACAAACTTTAAAACTAAATATTTGTAACATAAACTCACCCTCTTCATCTAATCTTGATAATAAATGAATACCAATCGGAACCCTATATACGTGGAAATCAAAAATAAACGCAACCACACCCATGTCCATCATATTCTAACTTTTGCCGAAGGAGTTTAACAAAGACATGAAGCCACCAACTTGTTAGGGCTCATTCCGGCCAACAACATCACTGAAGTTTACATCTTGAGATGCTTCCAGACGAACCACCGGCTAAACAACACAAAAAATGACAACAATTCACTTATGGCATAGTACTATACCAAATAATCGTGCAAGGTCGAGATTGATACATACCAAATATGGTACCTTAAGATATGTGATAACTATTACTTAAAAAAATATCAGGTATATAATAAACAAACAAAAGATATATTATTGGAATTATTCTAATACTCTGCATTATTGCAAGTATACGTACATCTATACGTATATCCAATAATCTTCATTATTTTGTTTTTGTTACTATTAATTACTGTTACTTTAATGTTATATGTTGATGGCTATGAGTAGAATGCATGTTACTAATAGTTACACACATAAAAACTAATATACTAATTAAACATATTTTAAACAGTTAAATTGAATTGTTTCAAAACCAACTACAAGCTTATTTTATTTGAATTAATCCTATATAAAATGAAATTCTACTTCTTAATATATTATAATTAAACGTTCTCAAACTTACACACGTATATAGACTTTGTAAAATAATATTCATTAAACGAAGTTGCATATTAATTTCTATAAGGGATCTATGTCTTTTTAGCCACAGTTATCGTACAATGATACTTCTAGAATTTTAGTCATACAAGGGTCTTTTGGTTTTCTCTAACTTAACACCTAATGTTTATTTCACTATTTATACGAAGGTATTATTTATAATTAAACATGTTAAAATTTCCAAATCCTCTTTAATTAATTGGCAAACATTCTAGATCAGAGCAAGCACGCAAACATTCTATATCATATACATGATGAAGTTCCTCTGTGTTTTCTTATTGTCTCTGGTTCTCTGTGTTGTGCCTTCTACTCTTAGAGCACAATTAGATCCTCTTTTTTATAAACATACTTGTCCTCCCCTTCATTCAGCTGTTCATCAAGTTCTTCACCATGTTTCCAAAGGGCCTGCAAAAGATAAGCGGTTGTTTGCGAGTTTGATCAGACTTCACTTCCATGATTGTTTTGTACAAGTAAGTATACCATTTTCTTTATTTCAATGTTATTACTATAAATTATCGGGGAACCATTCTAATGCATGTATATGTATGTATGGATGTGATGCTTCAATTCTATTGAATGATACAGCTGCCATAAAGTGTGAACAACTTGCACTTCCAACTATCAACTCCATCCGAAGATTGGATGTTGTGAATTTGATTAAGAAAAAGATTGAAAAAATTTGTCCTGGTGTTGTTTCCTGTGTTGACATTCTTGCACTTGCAACTGAAATGTCTTCTGAGATGGTAAAATTTTTTTCTAATTTGCATGTGCATCTGAATAGATTATTGTGCAGTATTTATTTTTCTTTTAACTATATTTATTTGGCAGTCAAAAGGTCCAAATTGGCAAGTTTCATTAGGAAGAAGGGATAGTATAACAACAAACTTTGACCTTGCAACTTCGAATATTCCAGGTCAAACCTCCAACCTCCCTCAGCTGATTTCCAAATTTGAGAAGAAGGGTTTCGATGTTAATGATTTAGTGGCACTCTCAGGTCCAACCTTCAACCTTTCTTTTGAATTTTGAAATTTGAAATTTGATTATGGTAATGAGCTTGTGACTATTTTAATTGTTTGTTAGTTTATGTTTCTAATATTTTTTTTCTACTTCAGGTGCTCATATAATCGACCAAGTACGATGTGTACTTTCCGACCTTCCAAACTGCACAAATGATGGGTCACTTGGGAAAAATATCGCAAACTTGGACCCGATAACTCCTACTACGTTTGATAATAATTATTAATAAATATTCAACGCAGTAGTACACGATTTAACATTGATGAAGTGCTGTTCAACACAAGAGGTGCCCCAACAATTAATGCAGTCAATCTCTTGGCTTCCAATCAGACACTTTTCTTTAAGGCTTTTAAAGCCTCAACGATCAAGATGAGCATGATCGAAGTCCTTGTTGGTTAACAACGAATTATAAGAATTCATTATAATTTTCTTAATACTTAGAAAAACTAAGTAAATGTAAATAAAAAATGCAAAGTGTTAGTTTAACTTTGCAAAGTGTAATAAGAAAAAATATTATCATAACAATATAATATTTTTTTAATTTTTTTTTGCTTTCAATCAAATCAGCATTAGTATTCATCAATTTATAGTAGGTTGGGTGGGTCTTCTAGACCTATTAAATAGTTGCTTAAGGCATTCCGAGTCTTCATAATCAGTAAACTAGGTTTATTATTCATATTTTTCTTGGTACAAACAACAAAGTAGAAAATGTGCAAACCAAATTGGGTTAATCAAGTGTATCACTCGATAATATGTTTAAATAATTCTTGGAGTTCGATTGCACAGAATTACGTTGTGACTGTTTTCTGACTCGATGATGTTCTCGTTCTTTCATGGTCGAGGTAGTTGACTTGTTTTTTCTAAGAGACATATTCAATCTTGCGTATAGTTTGATGCAGTGGTTAATTCCTAATTTTTGGAGAGGCCATTGGTGGGTGTATGCATTTGAGGTGAATGCAAAGCGCCTAGTGATAATCGACAGTTTGCATTCTATACCACAAGATTATGAACGGGATAAACTCAATGCATATGTGATAACATAATATATTCCATTTTCCCGATAGACAGTTATAATAACAAATTCTATTGCATAAAGTAATTTGTAACAAATTTAATAACCTTACTTGTAAGATAAAGAATAACCTTCATGTATAATCGTTATGTATTCAGTTCATTGAAATTAATAAATTAAAATGGTTTATTCCAGCAAAAGTAAAATGGTTCATTGGAATTAATCAAATATAGACTCTTACAACAACTGCATACAAACTTTAAAACTAAATATTTATAACATAAACCCACCCTCTTCATCTAATCTTGATAATAAATGAATACCAATCGGAAGCCTATATACGTGGAAATCAAAAATAAACGCAAGCACACCCATGTCCAACATATTCTAACTTTTGCCGAAGGAGCTTAACAAAGACATGAAACCACCAACTTGTTAGGGCTCATTCCGGCCAACAACATCACCGAAGTTTATATCTTGAGATTCCTTCAAACGACCCACCTGCTAAACAACACAAAAAATGACAACAATTAACTTCTTACATAGTACTATATTAAATAAACGTGCAAGATCGAGATTGATACATACCAAATATGGTACCTTACGATATGTGATAACTATTACTTAAAAAAATATCAGGTATATAATAAACAAACAAAAGATATATATTATTGGAATTATTCTAATACTCTGCATTATTGCAAGTATACGTACATCTATACGTATATCCAATAATCTTCATTATTTTTTTTTGTTACTATTAATTACTGTTACTTTAATGTTATGTGTTGATGGCTATGAGTGGAATGCATGTTACTAATAGTTACACATATAAAAACTAATATAATAATTAAACATATTTTAAACAGCTAAATTGAATTGTTTCAAAACCAACTACAAGCTTATTTTATTTGAATTAATCCTATCTAAAATGAAATTCTACTTCTTAATATATTATAATTAAACGTTCTCAAACTTAGACACGTATATTAGACTTTGTAAAATAATATTCATTAAACGAAGTTGCATATTAATTTCTATAAGGGATCTATGTCATTTTAGCCACAATAATCATACAATGATACTTTTAGAATTTTACTCATACAATGGTCTTTTGGTTTTCTCTAACTTAACACCTAATGTTTATTTCACTCTTTATATGAAGGTATTATTTATAATTAAACCTGTTAAAATTTTCAAATCCTCTTTAATTAATTGGCAAACATTCTATATCAGAGCAAGCACGCAAACATTCTATATCATATACCTTATGAAGTTCCTTTGTGTTTTCTTATTGTCTCTGGTTCTCTGTGTTGTATCTTCTACTCTTATAGCACAACTAGGTCCTCTTTTTTATAAACATACTTGTCTTCCCCTTCATTCAACTGTTCATCAAGTTCTTCACCATATTTCCAAAGGGCCTGCAAAAGATAAGCGGTTGTTTGCGAGTTTGATCAGACTTCACTTCCATGATTGTTTTGTACAAGTAAGTATACCATTTTCTTTATTTCAATTTTATTACTATAAATTATTGGGGAACCATTCTAATGCATGTATATGTATGTATAGATGGATGTGATGCTTCAATTCTATTGAATGATACAGCTGCCATAAAGTGTGAACAACTTGCACCTCCAACTATCAACTCCATCCGAAGATTGGATGTTGTGAATTTGATTAAGAAAAAGATTGAGAAAATTTGTCCTGGTGTTGTTTCCTGTGTTGACATTCTTGCACTTGCAACCGAAATGTCTTCTGAGATGGTAAAATTTTTTTCTAATTTGCATGTGCATCTGAATAGATTATTGTGTAGTATTTATTTCTCTTTTAACTATATTTATTTGGCAGTCAAAAGGTCCAAATTGGCAAGTTCCATTAGGAAGAAAGGATAGTATAACAACAAACTTTGACCTAGCAACTTCGAATATTCTAGGTCCAACCTCCAACCTCCCTCAACTGATTTCCAAATTTGAGAAGAAGGGACTCGATGTTAATGATTTAGTGGCACTCTCAGGTCCAACCTTCAACCTTTTTTTTGAATTTTAAAATTTGATTATGGTAATGAGCTTGTGACTGTTTTAATTGTTTGTTAGTTTATATTTCTAATATATTTTTTTCCACTTCAGGTGCTCATATAATCGACCAAGGACGATGTGTACTTTTTCGCCTTCCAAATTACACAAATGATGGGTCACCTAGGAAAAATATCACAAACTTGGACTCGATAACCCCTATTGCATTTGATAATAATTATTAATAAATATTCAATGTGGTAATGCACGATTTAACAGCGATGAAGTGCTTTTCAACACAAGGGGTGCCCCAATAATTAATGCAGTCAATCTCTTGGCTTCCAATCAGATACTTTTCTTTGAGGCTTTTAAAGCCACAATGATCAAGATGAGTATGATCGAAATCCTTGTTGGTTAACAACGAATTATAAGAAATCATTGTAATTTTCTTAATATTTAGAAAAACTAAGTAAATGTAAATAAAAATACCAAGTGTTAGTTTAACTTTGCAAAGTGTAATAAGGAAAAATATTATCATATCAATATAATATTTTTTTTAATTTGTTTTTGTTTACAGTCAAATTATCATTATCATTTATCAATTTATAGTGGGTTGGGTGGGTCTCCTAGACCTAATAAATAGTTACTTAAGACATTCCGTGTCTTCATAATCAGTAAACTAGGTTTTTTATTCATATTTTTCTTGGTACAAAAAACAAAGTAGAAAATGTACAAACCAAATTGGGTTAATCAAGTGTATCACTCGATAATATGTTTAAATAATTGTTGGAGTTCGATTGCACAAAATTATGTTGTGACTGTTATCTGATTCGATGATGTTCTCGTTCTTTCATGGTCGAGGTAGTTGAATTGTTTTTTCTAAGAGACATATTCAATCTTGCATATAGTTTTGTTGCAGTGGTTAATTCCTAATTTTTGGAGGGGCCATTGGTGGGTGTATGCATTTGAGGTGAAAGTGAAGCGCCTAATGATAATCGACAATTTGCATTCTGTACCACAAAATGATGAACGGGATAAACTCGATGCATATGTGGTAACACAATATATTCCCTTTCCCAATAGACAGTTATAATAGCTAATTCTATAGCATAAAGTAATTTGTAACAAATTTAATAACCTTACTTGTAAGATAAAGAATAACCATCATGTATAATCATTATGCATTCAGTTCATTGAAATTAATAAACTAAAATGGTTTATTCTGGCAAAAGTTATATGGTTCATTAGAATTAATCAAGTATAGACTCTTACAACAACTGCATACAAACTTTAAAACTAAATATTTATAACATAAACCCACCCTCTTCATCTAATCTTTATAATAAATGAATACCAATCGAAACCCTATATACGTGGAAATAAAAAATAAACGCAAGCACACCCATGTCCAAAATATTCTAACTTTTGCCGAAGAAGCTTAACAAAAACAAGAAGCCACCAACTTGTTGGGGCTCATTCCGGCCAACAACATCACCGAAGTTTATATCTTGAGATGCCTTCAAATGAACCACCTGCTAAACAACACAAAGAATGACAACATTTAACTTCTTGCATAGTACTATACCAAATAAACGTGCAAGGTCGAGATTGATACATACCAAATATGGTACCTTAAGATATGTGATAACTATTACTTAAAAAAATATCATGTATATAATAAACAAACAAAATATATATATATTATTGAAATTATTCTAATACTCTGCATTATTGCAAGTATACGTACATCTATACGTATATCCAATAATCTTCATTATTTTGTTTTTGTTACTATTAATTACTGTTATTTTAATGTTATGTGTTGATGGCTATGAGTGGAATGCATGTTACTAATAGTTACAAATATAAAAACTAATATAATAATTAAACATATTTTAAACAGGTATATTGAATTGTTTCAAAACCAACTATAAGCTTATTTTATTTGAATTAATCCTATCTAAAATGAAATTCTATTTCTTAATATATTATAATTAAACGTTCTCAAACTTACACACGTATATAGACTTTGTAAAATAATATTCATTAAATGAAGTTGCATATTAATTTCTATAAGGGATCTATGTCTTTTTAGCTTCAATTATCGTACAATGATACTTCTAGAATTTTAGTCATACAAGGGTCTTTTGGTTTTCTCTAACTTAACACCTAATGTTTATTTCACTATTTATACGAAGGTATTATTTATAATTAAACCTGTTAAAATTTCCAAATCCTCTTTAATTAATTGGCAAACATTCTATATCAGAGCAAGCACGCAAACATTCTATATCATATACACGATGAAGCTCCTCTATGTTTTCTTATTGTCTCTGGTTCTCTGTATTGTGCCTCCAACTCTTAGAGCACAATTAGATTCTCTTTTCTATAAACGTACTTGTTCTTCTCTTCATTCAATTGTTCATCAAGTTCTTTACAATGTCTCCAAAGGGCCTGCAAAAGATAAGCGATTGTTTGCTAGTTTGATCAGACTTGCCTACCATGATTGTTTTGTACAAGTAAGTATACAATTTTGTTTATTTCTATGTTATTACTATAAATAATTGGGGAACCATTCTAATGCATGTATATGTATGTATGTAGGGATGTGATGCTTCAATTCTATTGAATGATACAGCTGCCATAAGGAGTGAACAACTTGCACCTCCAAATATCAACTCCGTTCGAAGATTGGATGTTGTGAATTTGATTAAGAAAAAGATTGAAAAAACTTGTCCTGGTGTTGTTTCCTGTGTTGACATTCTTGCACTTGCAGCCGAAATATCTTCTGAGATAGTAAAATTTCTTTCTAATTTGCATGTGCATCTGAATTGATTATTGTGCAAAATTCATTTCTCTTTTAACTATATTTATTTGGCAGTTTAAAGTTCCAAATTTGCAAGTTCCATTAGGAAAAAGGGATAATATAACAGCAAACTTCGACCTGACAACTTCGGATATTCTGGGTCCAACCTCCAACCTCCCTCAACTGATTTACAAATTTGAGAAGAAAGATCTCGATGTTAATGATTTAGTGGCACTCTCAGGTCCATCATTCATCCTTTCTTTTGAATTTTGAAATTTGATTATGGTTATGAGCTTGTAACTGTTTTAATTATTTGTTAGTTTATGTTTCTAATATATTTTTTTCCACTTCAGTGCTCATACAATCGGTCAAGGACGATGTGTACTTTCCCGCCTTCCAAACTGCACAAATGATGGGTCACCTGGGGAAAATATTACAAACTTGGACCCGATAACCCCTACTGCGTTTAATAATAATTATTAATAAATATTCAACGTGGTAATGCACAATTTAACAGCGATGAAGTGCTATTCAATACAAGGGGTGCCCCAACAACTAATGTAGTTAATTTCTTAGCTTCCAATCAGACACTTTTCTTTGAGGCTTTTAAAGCCTCAATGATCAAGATGAGTATGATCGAAGTCCTTGTTGTTTAACAATGAATTATAAAAAATCATTATAATTTTCTTAATATTTAGAAAAACTAAATGTAAATAAAAATGCAAAGTGTTAGTTTAACTTTGTAAAGTGTAATAAGAAAAAATATTATCATATCAATAAAATATTTTTTTTTAATTTGTTTTTGTTTTCACTCAAATCAGCATTATCATTTATCAATTTTTAGTGGGTTGGGTAGGTCTCCTAGACCTAGTAAATAGTTGCTTAAGGCATTACGTGTCTTCGTAATTAGTTAACTAGGTTTTTTATTCATATTTTTCTTGGTACAAACAACAAAGTAGAAAATGAGAAAACCAAATTGGGATAATCACGTGTATCACTCGATAATATGTTTAAATAATTGTTGGAGTTCGATTGCACAAAATTATGTTGTGACTGTTATCTGATTCGATGATGTTCTCGTTCTTTCATGGTCGAGGTAGTTGACTTGTTTTTTCTAAGAGACATATTCAATCTTGCGTACAGTTTGCTGCAGTGGTTAATTCCTAGTTTTTGGAGGGGCCATTGGTGGGTGTATGCATTTGAGGTGAATGCAAATCGCCTAGTGATAATCGACAGTTTTCATTCCGTACCACAAGGTGATGAACATGATAAACTCGATGCATATGTGATAACATAATATATTTCCTTTCCCGATAGACAGTTATAATAGCTAATTCTATAGCACATTATTCTACTATATCGTTCCTTGATTTCCAGGGGAGACTGTTTGAGGACATGGCGAAAGTTGCAATTCCCGCATACATCCGGACTACAGACGGCCTATCTCGTTCTTACGCCAATGTTCTAAAACAGCCAAACAAGTGAGATAAAATTACAACTCAGCTTTTGTGTCTTTTTTTTTTGTCATGTGGAATACCCTATGTAAAATTCTTGTCATCCCAATTGCATAAATGTTTTATTTGCCTGTAGCTCCGATTATGGCATCTATGTTATTAAGTTCATGGAAAGTTATACTGAAAGTCATACTCTTGATGAATGGAACGAGGTTACTTTAATAAACTTTTGCGCATATATCACGCGTAAATTTGAACATATATAATTGTAACGGTTCTTACTCCTAACTCGTTTGGTAAATCAATATACAGGATATACTCATATCATACAGGATGGAGTTTGATGTTAGACATTGTCTGTGGGCCACAAAATGCATTGGTTGATCAGGTTTTTTCATTATTGAAGGACAAAGCTGAACCTGTACGGTGCAATAAACCACAAAACAAGAGAAAGGAAGTTAGATCACCATTCCCTGCACCTAGCACGAGGACGTTAATAGAACGTGCGGAAGGATTACCAAATGGGAGAATAATCAAAGGGAGGAAGAAGTTTGCATTCTGTACCACAAGAAGATGAACGGGATAAACTCGATGCATATGTGGTAACATAATATATTCCGTTTCCCGATAAACAGTTATAATAACAAATTCTATTGCATAAAGTAATTTGTAACAAATTTAATAACCTTATTTGTAAGATAAAGAATAACCATCATGTATAATCATTATGTATTCAGTTCATTGAAATTAATAAATTAAAATGGTTTATTTCAGCAAAAGTAAAATGGTTCATTGGAATTAATCAAATATAGACTCTTACAACAACTGCATACAAACTTTAAAACTAAATATTTATAACATAAACCCACCCTCTTCATCTAATCTTGATAATAAATGAATACCAATCGGAACCCTATATACGTGGAAATAAAAAATAAACGCAAGCACACCCATGTCCAACATATTCTAACTTTTGCCGAAGGAGCTTAACAAAGACATGAAGCCACCAACTTGTTAGGGCTCATTCCGGCCAACATCACCGAAGTTTATATCTTGAGATTCCTCCAGACGAACCACCTGCTAAACAACACAAAAAATGACAACAATTAACTTCTTATATAGTACTATACCAAATAAACGTGCAAGGTTGAGATTGATACATACCAAATATGGTACCTTAAGATATGTGATAACTATTACTTAAAAAAATATCAGGTATATAATAAACAAACAAAAGATATATATTATTGGAATTATTCTAATACTCTGCACTATTGCAAGTATACGTACATCTATACGTATATCCAATAATCTTCATTATTTTTTTTGTTACTATTAATTACTGTTACTTTAATGTTATGTGTTGATGGCTATGAGTGGAATGCATGTTACTAATAGTTACACATATAAAAACTAATATAATAATTAAACATATTTTAAACAGCTAAATTGAATTGTTTCAAAACCAACTACAAGCTTATTTTATTTGAATTAATCCTATCTAAAATGAAATTCTACTTCTTAATATATTATAATTAAATGTTCTCAAACTTACACACGTATATTAGACTTTGTAAAATAATATTCATTAAACGAAGTTGCATATTAATTTCTATAAGGGATCTATGTATAAAGAATAACCATCATGTATAATCATTATGAATTTAGTTCATTGAAATTAATAAACTAAAATGGTTTATTCCAGTAAAAGTAAAATGGTTCACTGAAATTAATTAAGTATAGACTCTTGCAACAACTGCATACAAACCTTAAAACTATATATTTATAACATAAACCCACCCTCTTCATCTAATCTTGATAATAAATGAATACCAATCAAAACCCTATATACATGGAGATTAAAAATAAACGCAAGCACACCCGTGTCCAACATATTCTAACTTTTGCCGAAGGAGCTTAACAAAGACATGAAGCCACCAACTTGTTGGGGCTCATTCCGGCCAACAACAGCACCAAAGTTTATATCTTGAGATGCCTCCGGACGAACCACCTGCTAAACAACACAAAAAATGACAAAAATTAACTTCTTGTATAATACTATACTAAATAAACGTGCAAGGTCGATATTGATACAAACTTGTACCGAGGAGGCATTCTTGTTTTTCCTCCGAGCAGATTTCTTGAAGGACTTCTCTAGGGCAGTGCCGAGCCCCTCACTCTTTGGGCGTCCCTTTGTGGTGACCTTTGATGGGCCTTGGATGTTGACTACACCAACAACATTCGAACCCTGTGAGCCAATGCTGGTGTGGATGTCCGCCATGCTCTCGGACCTTTTCTTGGCACAGTGCAAGGTCAGCTTGGCCCTTGTTTCTTCCAGAGCAGCATGCAGCAATGCTGTTTCATCGTCGTCATTGACAAACTCTTGAGCAATATTGTAGAAGTGTGCACATAATCCCCTGAATGCAGTATGACTCTCATCCGACTGACTGACGTCGTGACTACTCTTGACATAAGTATGTTTGCGCTTTATGTTCTTGCTCCAGCGAGGGAGAACATAATAGGTAGGTACTTTATACACTATATTTGAATGGAAAACTGCAAGACAGTGATAGCACAACACACCTGAACTCTCAAAAAGATTACACTCACAACGAACCTCCTGTGTGGAACGGTCAAAGTGGACGTCGTATAGAACGCAAAGAATAGTATCGTTGACTAATTTTTCCTCTTCCACCTTCATGTATACCGATGGCCCCTCTTCAGCAACTACAGAGACTCTGCAATCAGCCTTCTTCACAAACTCAGTTTGCACATTCTTAAACATGCTGGTAGTGTATTACTGCTGAAATTGTCTCTCCATAGGCGAGCTCATTGCACAAGGGATAACCCCCTTGAGTCTGCTGCATCATCCTCCAATTCCCCCTGCTCCTTGATTCCAAGCACATTGTTATATTCGTTAACAAATTGGACCAAGCTAGTCCCGCTGTGTAAGAATCCACCGTAGAATGCGTGCATGCACTCACTCATTTGCGTACTCCTCATGGCAGCCCAAAATTCACCCTTGAAGAATATGGGGACCCACATGCGTCGATCATCATAAAGGTCTACAGAAAAAAAATGTTCTTAGCATAGAAACCTTAAACTGAACTTATTACTACAAAATAGATAAAGCCAGCTACCAAATAATTGTCAATTAAAGCGCGTAAAGTAATTGTACACTAACGGACCTGATAGCCGCCTGTTGTTATGTAAGTTGTACTCAGCTACAAATTCAGACCAGTTATCCTTAAATAACTCCACCATCCGAGCGTTCCACACAATGTTATTGAGGTCAGCATACAACTTTCTGTACCAGCGATAATCTCCAAGCTTGTGCAGTAACTTCTTCATAATGTGCAAGATGCACCAACAGTGGCGAGTATCAAGTAACGCCTTTCTAATTGCACCGCACATGGATCTACATTGATCGGTGATGATCCCTGTGGAGCAGTTCCCATGCACTTTACCCATTAGCTGAAAACTCACTCATAACTTGGGATTTCCTCATTTCCCAACAAAGCACAACCGAGAAGGGCTGACTTACCATGGTGGTTGACACCGATAAATGACGCAAACAGTAATGCATGCCTACACGCAAAAACAACCACATATAAGAAATCCCAGTCACGACCATACAAATAAAAAAATAGAAAAAAACACCAACATAACTATGTCATACCTGTTTGTACTGTACGGGCTATCAAATGACTCGACGTCTCTGTAATATTCATATGATGCCCTGCACCTTGCGTCCACTTATACTACACTCCTAAATTTACACTCCTCGTCTAAATTCGCCGCGTAGAAGAAGTTTAGATTGATGTCCTTCATTCTCATGAAGTAGTTCATCATCTCCGTAACATCCGCATTCACGTCGCTGGTTTGAAGTCTTGCTGCAATATAGTTTCTTAAATCCTTTTCTGAGAATCCCAGGTTCGACGGGCCCCCAGCCTCATTTGCCAAAGCTAGGAATGTCTTGTTTGGTCGAATCCCAGCCTCATCATTATCCTCGATCACGCACTTCGCATGCATGGTCAGCTCCCTATACTCATGGTAGTGCACCACCTTTTTCGCTGAACATGGGTGCGAGTGTGTAACACCCTACCATACAGAGTCTTATGCTTAAGTCATAAAGCTGAGGTGGTAAGGTATTACGACCTCTAAAAGTAATATATATATATATATATATATATATATATATATATATATATAATAATAATAATAATAATAATAGTTAGGAGCCTCGAAAAATAGGTAAAATAAAATCGCAAAATCAAAAAGCGCTACCCTCAGAAAATGTGGTTACTTGCGTGAGAAGAAAACTAAAGCTCAACAACAAATATATATAGATGACACGAGTAGAGGATCAGTAATATAAAATAACCAGCTCTTAACTCAGCCTGCGAAGCCAAGGCTGGCCGGAGAATATATACGTACATATATATACATAGTAATAACCCAAAAGAACATGTTCAAAACCCTAGTTCTCCATAAAACCTCTAAGAGGTATATAAACAAAGTATTCTTACATACAAGAGGAAAAACTATACATATATATACATCAAAGTAACAAAAGGGGATCCCAAAGTAAACCACTTCGTGTAACACCCTAATACTCAAATCCTTATGCTCGAGTCATAAGTCAATGATATTACGGTGGTACGACTCTCAGGTGGATTTTTAATATATAAATATAGGTAATTTCGAAAAGAGTATTAATCGAGAAGCCTGAAAAGAGTAGAAATAAAATCGCGAAGGCGTATCACTCACGTTTCGACAACGAAAAGTTAAACTGCTAAGCCAAACGCGATATACGGACAAGGCATAAAGGAGATTAAGAGATAGATATATATAACATAAGTAAATAGCCACTAGTCGCGACCTGCGAAGTTTAGGTCGGCTAGGGTACAGTATGAAAGTAGATGATAACAGCATATCCTAATCTCTCCCAAAGGAAACATAAGAGACTCTATAGGCAAGTTCCGAAAGAGTTCAATACATAATATAATCTTTTCAAAACAAAGGTGGAGAGATTTTAATCAAAACACAAAGTAGAGGAAATAAAGATCTTTGCCGTCTCTCAGACGACCCACAACTCACTTCTGAGCACCTGGACCTGTATCTGAAAAACAAGAGATATATACGGAATGAGAACCCCGGGCCCATGGGTTCCCAGTACGGTAAAAGTGCCAAATAGATACAATGCACTGCAATAAAAACTCACTAAGCATCCTAAACTTCTTCACCAAATATTCATCCTAGGTTCTCGCTAATCCATGAATAGGCAACTGTCATAAGGGAGTGCTAAATCTAATTCATGTTTCACATATTTCCCAACTCGCTGACTCTTCCACGAATCAGACTCAGAATTATAAGCAAAACCATCACCAGTTGTTCTGCCTCAGCAATTCTATATCAATACATCATACCCTCGCCTGGAGCTAGTGGAACTACATCACTGCGTCTACCCAGGGAGCTCCGATTATCTCATTCAATAATCATCATCATCATGCAATCGCATCATCAGTTCATCCCATCAAGAACAGCCCTCACACCCACCGACACCAGCATGAGGGCATCTCAGTTGTACAAACACAAGCAATTCAGGCAAGTAATACACAAATATGGTACAAGTAGAACAAGTAGCATATAGTCAGGTAACATGGCATATATGATGTAGAAATCCAAAACAAATGGCAAACCCAAACAATTCAAACATATGCAAATGATGAATGCCTGCCCTATGGCTGATGATATCATCTGTCGGTTATCAAGCCAACCCGACATGTCCGGTAGCTAACCCGGGCACAGTCTCTCTGTTGCGTATTAATATCATTAGAGGGAATATATGCCCTGTCACCATTAGAGGGTATCTGCGCCCTGTCGCCATTAGAGGGTATCTGCGCCCTGTCACCATTAGAGGGTATCGGTGCCCTGTCACCCTTACAACCAGAGAGAAAACACAAGCATGCTTACATTTGACATTTTTCATCATTATTCATTCAATCTCAATTCATATTATAAATCCTCATTGTTATCAAATCTCAAACATTAACCTGGAGCAAGTGGGACGAACCACAACCCTTACTACTACCCAGGTATCACAAATACATTCATTCAAAACTCCATAATTAAACTCATTTATCATAAACATCCTTTTCCGTCTCATAACCGGAGCAAGTGGACAACGCCACTGCCTACTACCCGGGGTCACACATCACATTTCAACATTTTCCATTATTATCCATTTAACACATTCATTCATTAATCGTATATGCATTTATACTCAGCCATAAACATTAATGGCTTTGCCGTAACCCGACAATAACTCAGCCATCCGGCCCATGGTTCAATCAAGAACCGGCCATTTATCAATAATTATAGCCTTTCGGCTCATGGCTTACACGGTACTTCCACCGTCATCCTCCATATCTCATATAATCATATCTGATCATCATTGATCATAACCTTTTTCCCTTGCTTCACTCGCAAGTTACCACATCCCCTAGCTCCTTCCTTATTGCTAGGCATACCATAATGATTTAATACATAAGGGGTGAGATCGGAGGCTTAAAAGTATGAGGTTTGGCTTTAAAACTCAAAAATCAACTTTGGCATGAAAACAGAGCCACGCGCACGCATACTCCACGCGCACACGTAGATGGCCAAAAACTCATCGACGCGCAAGCGTTATACGCGCGAACGCGCGGGTTGAAAAATATCCAAACGGCGCGCAAGCGTCGGCCACGTGTACGCGTGGGTGCTCTTGCGCCCAGGCACAAAACTGGCACAACTCTGGCACAACTCTCTGGAAAATGGCTGGGCATTTGGTACAGCGCATCGACGCGCCTGCGCACACCACGCGCACGCGTGGATGGTGCTTTCTGGAAGAATGGCGCGCACGCGCCAGGTGCGCCTACGCGCGTAGGGTCGTTCTGCTAAAAATTTTCCAAGTTAAAAGCTGCAGAATTTACAGATTCAACCCCCAATCTTCCGACGGACATAACTCTCTCATTTTAAATCGTTTTTCACCCGTTCTTCGAACGGCATGGACATCTCGGATCCAATTTCATTTCTAAACAGATTTGGCAGAAAACAAAGATCCGTAGTCCAGGTTATGTCCCGTCAAAGTATGCCCAAAAATCATGTTTTCATACAAAACCACAAAGTGCCATTTTCAAAACAAGCCATTTTCAACTCTTTTCAAAATCAATCAAAACATGCCAATTTCAGCCTTTTCTTTGAAATCAATCAAAATATACCAAAATCAACATCAAGCCTCCTCAACTCGCACGTTGACACTTTCTCAAACTCAAACACATTTACATATCATATACTCTTTCTCATGCCAAATTTCAACAACACTATTTCCAATCAACCATCATTATACATAATCAATATTGTACTCACTATCACGCGGCTTCACCCACAAATCAACATTAATCATTCCTCAAGCATATATCACGACATACATATCTCTAGTGCATCATCATACCAT
This sequence comes from Arachis ipaensis, assembly GCF_059453495.1. Classification (NCBI taxonomy): domain Eukaryota; kingdom Viridiplantae; phylum Streptophyta; class Magnoliopsida; order Fabales; family Fabaceae; genus Arachis; species Arachis ipaensis. Next base: position 10,839,598 of record NC_142439.1, on the reverse strand, counting down.
CAAGGCATCAATAATCATAATCACATATATGACCATATAATATATCTCAACCAAAACCAAATATACCTCATCTATATAATTGCACCCAAATTTACCAAATCCCACACCTCAACTCCTCAAACCTTATTATTCAATAAGCAACCCAATCATTCATATATTCATTATCTGAAATTCATCCAATCACTTGTGTCATCATACAATGCACACATCAACTTACCTTTCTTGCCTTTTTCCGGCCTCCGGCCCAAAATTCACGGCCTCCGGCCCAATTTCATAATTTAAATGCGTAAACCACAAATCAATACTCATTACCCAGTACATCAAATTCTCAATACACCAAGTATACAAGGCCACACAGTTCTCAACCCAAATCATTAATTCACATTACATACCAACTATGCATATTAGCACCAACTATTTACACAATCCAAACTTAATCCTAGGGGCATCTAGCCTAGGAATTCTCATCACAACACACGGTACTTAAATGAAACTTAAACCGTACCTCTTGTAGCCAAACCAATTGAGCCTCTTCTATGGAAGTCTTCACCAACCTTAGCTCCAAGCCTCACCAAAGCTCCTCAAGCAATACCAATCTCCCAATTGTGCACCAACATCACCAAATACACTAACATAACCAATATCACATACATACATCAACCTAGGGCTCATAAAAATGACAAATCACAAGGGTTTGAGCACTTCTTACCTCAGCCCATATGAAGTAGGGATAGAACCCACTTAGAATCCATGTTGGAGTATCCCTAAACACCCAAAATCACAAGATTTCAACACTAATTACCCAAAAACGTGTAACAGTGGGGAATTTCGAAAACTGGGTAGAGATGAATGGAATACTCACCAAAAAACTTAGATAGAATTGTAGAGAATGAGAAGAGCGACGCGTGGCCGCAAACGGCTCGTCAATCGGAGCTCCGTAGCTCAAGTTATGGTGGTTTGAAGATCAAAGAGAGTTAGGTTTTCTCTCTTCTCTTCTCTCTTCTCAAATCAGCGCCCAACACCCCTTCTTTAGGGAAAAATGAGCTGAAATACTCATAACTAATGTTTATATATGTTGGGTCTTGGGCCCACTTAGGCCCGGTTCACTTATTTTTGTCCGTTGGCCCAATTTTGGACCAAAACCTTTAAGATTAGCGCTCTAAATCGCACTTCAAATATTTCTACCTTCCCTAATTATAATTCCTCATTTCTTAATCTTATTTACTCATAATCAATTTTCTCAGCTATAGTACCAGACAGATCTCAGCCGATACTGCCGGTCAAAATTTCACTGCGCGCTTTTGCGCAGAAAAGTATATTTTCCGACTCGGAAAAATTCACTGAATCCAAATATCATATTTAAATCATCAAATTCCAATTGCCAAATCTTCCAACCATATTCGCTCTCATTTAACTTATTATTTAATTAATTTCGGTTAGACCGGGTATTACACTTCGCCGCAGAAACTTCAGACGCCTACCGAGGTGCCGTTCGACCTGCATCTGAAAATAACAACATAGTGTGGGATGAGAACCGGAGGTTCTCAGCATGGTAAAGGTGCCACGCATATAATATATAAGGTCTTGGGAATACCAGAGGCAATCCTAGAATGCCGACTCTCAAATTGTAAAGCTTAAATTACTAAACAAAAATCATAAAAAGGGTGGTCTTCTAGGGAATTCTAAACCTAGCTTAAACTTTAGCCTTAATTCTAACCTATCCATCTTTCCCCGTACCTACATCTCCGATGATTCGCATAGACAAAACAAACAGACAAGGCAAGTACAGGTAGAAAACAAGTAGTTCAAGTAACAATTACAACAATAAGCAGAATATAATCAATTAGGCATTCCCAATTAAGGCATAGCAAACAAAGCACACATATGCATATGATGAATGTCTATCCTACTGGCCGTGAGCTCACGTGTCGGTTACTTTGCCAGAACCCGACACATCTGGTAGCTAACCCAGACATTGGTCTCTAGGTTGCGCATCTCCAGGAGGATCATAAATGAAGGAGAGTGCCTTTCCACCTTCTCCTAGAGGTTTCACGAAGGAGAGTGCCTTTCTACATCGAAGGAGTGTGCCTTTTCACCTTGCAACCAGAGAAGAATGTGGGGGAAACAATACGAAGGAGAGTGCCTTTCCACCTTCCCCACATCTGCATCACGACAAGAAAGGAAACTTCCGTCCTCAACTTGCCATATCGAGCATTTCGGCCACACATAGTCATTCCCAAATCTCATCATTTATCATCATCATTTCCTTACATTCGTTCTTTATAGCCATAGCAGCATGTATTCATTTAGCTTTCACATCATTCTCTTATAATTCATCACGTTTACGGTTTACCCTTTCTGGGTCCCGACTAAACCATTTATCAAACTCTTCTCAACCTTTTTAGTATCGAATAATTTTAAAATCAAACCAATTCTAACATTAAATTAATCACATAACACGAAGATTAATCTTTGACTTTTCGGACCCATGGCTATCACTAAAACATCCTCGACACTCTATTTTCTTTTCTGTTTTTAATATAACAAATGAACTCGAAATTCGGCAAACTTTATGTCCAGACGTTCAGCTCGGAATATATATTTTAACAAAAGAAAAATCACAATTTTTTGATTTAACTAGCCTCAGAAACAGAGGAGAAACGCTGACTGCTCTGCAATGCTTAGAAACCAGAAAACAGCATCAACATACGATATCTAAAATTCCATATAAAATTCAAATTAAATCCAATAGCCTTCAAAAATAATATGGTTCAACTTAACATATCTAGGTTTCTTTTCCAATTGGTTTCAGGTCAAAGCCATTTTTAATGAAGTAGTTATGTAACTTGGAAGTTGAGTAACTTTCTGCATAATTCTGTTTTAAAAGCCAAGAAACATGTCCTCTTCCAAGTCCTATAACTCACTCATTAAAACATGGACAGCCCTGAAATTTAAATCACATCTGCTAAACATAATTAATTTTCATCTCCAATTGGTTGCACCCGAATATCCATCCATAATCAGAAGTTATAAACTCTCAAAGTTGCTGATCTAAGAAAACAGAATCTGGCTTTTATTGCATAACGCATCGTATTTCAAAAATTCATATCTTTAAAACCACAAGTCCAACCATTCTAAAATTTTGCGATGTTAAAATAATAGGACCAAAGCTTCATTTAAAATTAGTTCCATTTCAAAATTCATTTTGAAACATTCACAGCAGAGCCAACAAGTTACTACTATTCTAAGAATTCTGCAGTAAAAATCAGATTCCACGACTACAATTTAAAAAATTCACCATAAATCATTTATTTAACGAAAAGATCCCAAATTCTCCAGTTCAGTTCCAAATATTCCGAAGTTTAACCAGGACTTAGTTCCATGCAATTTCAAGCATCACAGAATTAGTTACAACATATGCAATACCACCACAACATAACTCTACATCCTTCCATCATCCATCATACCTCAATTCTAAAAAATTCTCATGCATAATTCCACAACTATATCATGAAGACCTTCAACAATTCATTATCTATACACATTCATTAACCTCATTTTATCATCCATCATTAAATCATCATTCAACATTCAAATTTCCATTCTCAACATTAAATAACAAATCTATACTCAACTTGGTTCATAGTTATCAACAAGGCACTAAGCAATTTACACCCTTATACATTCATTCTTATCCTATGGTCATCTAGCCTAAGTTTTCGCAGGACATTATATATTAAATACACGAAACCTAAACCATACCTTGGCTGATTTTCGCGTATTTATCCAAGGTACCCTACACGGCAAAGTTGTAAGTCTCAACCGCCAAAAATCCAGCAACTAGAACTCTCACCGAGCTTCCAATTAAGCTTCCAACATCTCCAATTGCCTCATATCACATATTTACATGCACCTAACATAGTTATCACAACATATTCCCAAAATTCAATACCCAAAATACCAAATTAATAAATCAACTAGAGTTCTAGGATTCTCAGCTTACCAACAAAAAATTAGGACAAGACCTGGCAAGTCCACCAAGTTAATTTGATCCTAAACATCGAAATTGAACAATTCTCAACATAATTGCTCATGGACTTTCAAAACTGAAACAGAGGAAATTGGGAAAGAAAACGTGGTTTCCTTACCTTATAATGTACTGGCCTTTGTACAGCTCGACGCCGCGGTCGCGTGGGTACAAACAGATCGTCAATCGGAGCTCCGGATCAAAAGTTATGGCAATTTGATTAGCAAGTGAGGGTTTGGTGTTTTGGAATTGTTCTTCCTTCTCCCATGGCTGCTTTCTGCGTTTCTCAGCATGCAAAATGAAGAGAGAGGGATCTGAGCTGACTTTATTAAGTGAGTGAGTTGGGCCCACGGGCCCGGTTCGGGTCCGATTCGATCGGTTCGGTCCGTTCGGCCCAATTTTGGGCCGAATTCTTTGAAATTGGTGTCAAAATTTTCGTTTTAATGAGCTCTATCTTATTTTAATATTAGATTTACCTTTTTAATTTTCCATATTAAAATTTAACTTATTGACTAATTATTCGCTAATTTTTCAGGATTTACAGAGTGCCTCAACTCAACCTTGAAGAAAACCCACTCTTGCTTCTCTTTATCAAACTTCACATATATCCTTGCCTTGCACCCAGTGACTGAAATTGTATTCTTCCACGTTGGTGCTTTGACACGAGACCTGCGAAACCTTTTCCGATTACAGTGGATAGCTTGGTTAACGGGTTCCTTTGTGATCTTGTCACATGTTGTCGTCCTTATCTTAGTTGCAAATCCTACTTTCTTTGCGTAGGTAACATAGAATTCATGAGCCAGTTGCAACTGCACAAACCGTATTCCAACTCTTGGTATTTCGTCTTCCTGAAGGCAACTGTGATCCGGTAACTACGTTTCAGATAAAAAGAATCAATACCATTAATTATCAAAACAAACATGCGGATCATGACTACACAAAATTAAACTAGAGTCCAAACCTCGTAACCAAGATCCATCTCTTCACTTTCAACCTCAGTAACATCCGACAGTTGCATGCGCTACAATTCTAAAATAAACGCAGAAATGCAAAAAAAAAAAATAATAAGATAAATCCTTAGTAAATATTATGTGTATAAAACCTCACTAACCAGCACAAAAAATGCGATAAAAAATAGAAATCAAGTCAATCATCGTACCCATTTTAGCTTAGAAACAAATGCATGAAAATGACAATGATAATAATTGAATTAATTATTTCATTTTACCTATTATATAAGTATTGTAACTACTATCTATTCTCTTTCACAATGACATTGCACATCACATAGCTGAACATGCAGTAGATACAACTACCATACACATAGTTCAGTCCTTGGTTTCAGAGCCAATGGTAACTAGAGTTACTTTTTTTTATTCATTCAATATCCATCATGTATAATTATATACATATATTCTAATCTAAACATGCAGAAAGCAGATTAAGTATCCAATCAGTTGATAACTCTTGCCTTTTTAATTTTCATTTTCAAATATATTCTTCATAATAATAATACCATTAGCTATAACTCAAATTCAATATACATCACTACTAAGGTTATAGGGGACCTATGGACATCATGCACAGGAACATGGGTGATTACTTATTAAGTAGCAAGGTCTCCAAATGTAGTCAACTCTCATGCTTATACATGCAATTTAAATTTGGTTATATAACTTTATATATTCATAAAAGATAGTCCAAAAAAGACCTAGTTTTATCCAGCGACAAATCAATATGCCAAGATTACTTAATTTATGCAAATTTCCCATACATATAAGCATACCATCAATATAAAACCATCACAAATTTTGTTGATGCATCTGGGTAAGCATTAAACATAAAATTAAACACGCCACTTACATTGAGTATAAACATCTAAATTATTTGAAAAATAACCATCCATTATCAATGTTTTGAACGTAAGTTGCTCACCTTATTCGATTGTTCACCCTCGACGACAAAATGGTTGGCTACGTTTTCATGTGGATTTGATGAATTCTCATTACCGCTAGAAGAGGGAATACAACACAGCAGTTCAACCACATTGCACTCCAATAAGAAACTTCGGCGGGGTGATGGGCGTGAAAGAGGAAGCACATTGAGACCCTTTATCTTGCGACGTCGACATCGGGAAGAAGGCACACACCGGCTGTGCCCTGTCCTTGCTGGACATCCAGGTTGCTGCAGTGCCACGAAGTTCGACCCACACGATAGGAACGTGGTGCTGGGCGGTGGCTTGTACGGACGATAGTGTCAATCAGAACAGAGTCAGCGCTATGTCAGACGGCGGCTGGTGACCGTGGCGGCGCTGCACCGGCGAGATTCGAGGAGAAATGGAGAGAAGGAGGTCACACCATATTGAGAGAGGGAAGTCGTTTTTTTATTCTATAACTGACGGTAATCCTAATTTATTTCAAATTTCAAATTAGAATCTATTCAAAATTAATTAATTGCCCATAATTTAATTTTTTTAACCCCATTGTACACATTGTTCAATGCATATATTGACTTCTCATACTTTCTCAAAAATAAGACCTATGAAAAAATCAAGCAAACCCAAAATTACTCTTGCTTTATAGGAAATGTTAAAAATATAATCATTCATGTTTCATTTTTTATCGGATTAAACTTTTGAGAAAAGTAATTTCATGTCAAACTTCACTTATTTGCAATTATTATACATGAGTTAATTGCTTATATAATATTTTGGTAGATAATAAATAATAAATAGATTTGTTCACTTGGAATATTATTTGTAAATATCCTCCTCTCTCTTTATTATTGTCATTACCATTGCTACCATCATCATTATATTCTCTTTGACTTGACTCTCAATTTCTGGCTTAACTCCTGTTCAATGCCTTTGTTTTTTAGCGTCTGTTATTCTGTATTGTCTCTTTCCTCTACGTGTTCTACGTACTTGGCTCATAAAAAATTGTGAACAAGTTAAAATCATTATAAACAAATAAAAAAAATAATAAATATTTAGTGAGATGAAGGAGAAAATAAGACCTGTAGAAATATTAAACAAATCTAAAAGAAACTCTTTGCTTAAGGAGAAATGTTAGAGATACAATTATTCATGTTCCTTTTTTCTATCGGATTCATCTTTTGGAAAAAGAAACTTCATGTCAAACTTCACTTATTTGCAATTGTTATACATGAGTTAATTGTTTATATAACATTTTGATAGATAATAAATAACAAATAGATATGTTCTTTTGGAATATTTTTTGTAAATATTCTCTCTCTTTATTTTTGTCATTACCATTACTACCACTATCATTTATATTCTCTTTTACTGGTCCTCAATTCTTGGCTCAACACCCACATTTTTTTGCATCCGTTATTCTGTATTATCTCTTTCCTTTACCTGTTTTATGTACTTGGCTCATGGCAAATTGTGGACAAGTTAAATTTATCATAGACAAATAAAACTAAATTATTTTGTATTATTTAATGAGATAAAAAAAGAAAGTACATAAAAGATGAAGTGGGAGAAAAAATTAAGGGTGAATGTATATCCATGTAGAATACATTTGAAAAGATTAAGAAAATGACATGCATGATTCTTGAAAATTTAGGCTGGTTAGCCATATTAATCATTGGTCATTAAATAAGTTTAGTTAAAAAAATCAATAAAAATAAAAAAATAATAGTACAAATTGATCAAATTAATATGATATTTTTAACTGTTGATTAATTTAAAATAATAAAATATAATTTTTTTAAAAAAAATATAGCACATATAAATATATTAATTTTTTTATATCTAATTTACCTCCAATTAAATTTTAGTTAAATCTTTAATTTTTTTAATATTTAATTCAAATAAACTTCAGTTGAATTTTCAAAACCTTGACCATAAAAAATGTTGTTTTTAGAAAAAGTGATATTGGATATTAGAAGACAAAATGATTTAAGAGTAATGGAAGATTCAAAATATTATTATTTTTACTATTTAATTCCAATAAAGTTATATCAAAATTTATTATTGTTGTAGAAAAATTGTTACTCTTCATTCTAAGTTGAGTATGGAGTCAATGCAACATAAATGTCATGATAAGAATTTTATTTTGTGCCACTCACCAAGAACATCAGTCAAATTATAGACCTCTTTTTTTTCTGTACCATTCCCTTATTAATTTGAAAATTCCACCTCATGCAAGTCAAGGATTCTTTCTTCCTGTATTTTATGTGCAGGCTTCTCTCTATGTAATCATAAATGCTGCTCATTTATTGTGCCATTCTCATCATAATTTTTGCCTCATCTTCTATTGCCAATTTCTATCGGGTTAAGCTTTTGAGAGAAGCGGGATAATTTCATGTCAAACTTCACTTATTTGTAATTATTATGCATGAGTTAATTGTTTATATAACATTTTGGTAAATAATAGGGTCAAACAAGGATGCATATGAATAGAGAAATAGGGTTGAAAATCCAAACTACTTTCCAAAAGAAAAGAGCAACAAGAACTTTAAGATAGGCTAGGAAGGAACAAGTTGACTCCAACAGAATTTCAAGACACATACTGAGTAATCTCGAGAAATAGTCTCTAACGTTCCCAAAACCCGTAAATCGTATTACCTATTACTCGTATATCGTCTACAACAACCCATTAGTGCTCCCATGTATATAATTCACTAGTATTAATCCGGCCAAACTTAATATCAGGAATTATGTAATGGAAGACTAATGACATTAATCAATAGACCGTCATGTGCATAAAGTTCTAATTCTCGTCATTCGACAAGACCTAATACATGACAAATGCTCAGAGTATACAATTGAAGTATAGTCGGTCCTTTCCTCAGGCTCTACAGGAATGACCGCTCTGATACCATAATGTAACACCCTAACTATCAAAATGTCACGCTTCCGGCTGTGTCACTCTGATAGCTCGGACAGTACGACGACTCTTATAATATTTAATACTAAAATATGAGCCTGTTTAAAACTTAGACCGAATCTTTCGAAAACATACATTCATACTTACAATATAAATTACAATACCCACAGGAAATATATATATATATATATATATATATATATATATATATATATATATATATATATATATATTTACAAGCATCTCATATCAAAATCCTATCCTTCTTACAAAACTTGCAAAGTTAAAGGTGAGGAAAACATAAATACTAATATATATATATATATATACACATATTAATTTACAAGCATCTCATATCAAAATCCTATCCTTCTTACAAAACTTGCAAAGTTAAAGGTGAGGAAAACATAAATACTAAAACAATACAGAAATATCGTCTAACAGAAAAGAAATAAGCTCTTCTGAACTTCGTCATCCGTAACCTGAAAAAGAAAAGACCTGTAGGGGAGTGAGAACATCATCCTCGGAAGGGTTCTCACTATAGGGTTGTAGAATTACTATAATAGGATACGCGAGATAAAATCATTTCAGTGATTAATAACCGCCTTATGCATCTTTTCAAAAGCAAATGTTTACTATAAAGAAAAATCTAAAATCTTTTCTGAAAGAGGAAACTGTTCATTTCTTAAAAATTCAAAAGCCTTTCAAAAGGTTTATCTATGCAGAACCAGATTAGTTTTTCATACTTTTCTAAACCAGAAACATCAACCGAACACGGCCTTCGGCCCACCTCATGATCAACTACGGCCTTAGGCCCAAACAGTCTACAAAACAACCAATCACCACGATCCAACAGAATCCCAGTCGCAAACACAAGTAGGAAACTTCAAGCACAAACAAACAATTACTTCAAGTAGAACAATTAGCAGTTAACCACAATTAATCACAAAGGCAAACCAAGTACAATATGCACACTCAAACAATGTCGCATAGATGCATATGATGAATGCCTATCTTAGTGGCTGATGAGTCACATCTATCAGTTATAAAGCCAACCTGACAAGTCCTGGTAGCTAACCATTGGACTGTCCCTCTGTCGTGCATCCCCAACTTGAGTTATTCACAATCATAATCATAATTCACATCCAACACCCTCACTGGTGTATATTCACGGGGGCGAGCTCATCCGGAACTTTCACAGTATCCAGCCACACTTACGACATAGGGTCAGCAGAGTATCGAGTCTCCACCTGGAGCACGTGGTGGCTAGCCACTGCTTTTCCCCAGGGAAACTCGTATCTCAGATAGGTGAAATGCAACAATCACAATATCAATATCTCAGCATATATGCATTTATTCTCAGCCATAAATCAACATTCATCTCAGCCATCCGGCTTAAATTCATGATTCATAGTCAGCCATCCGGCTCATAACATATTTCGCAATCAGCCATAATTCATTATCATACACAGCCATTCCGGCTCATAACATAATAGCACTTCCACCATCCAACATCCTCAAACTCATAATATCATCATTCAAGCCATAAATCACTTTTTCTCAATTCACTTCACTTTGAAGTCAAAAATCAATTCTTTTCAATCTTGGCTTTAAAGTTTCCATTTCTCAAATCATTTCAGGCTCATAAGCCACTTTTACTCAAAGTAGGTTCCATTTTTAAAACAAAGCCACCCTCGACATCCTCTTTCCAAAACTTCCAAAACCATGGCAAATTAAAAATATCTTTTGAAATATTCAAAATCATCCATCCAAAAACAGGATTTTGTAACAAAAGTTCTTCGGCAGATTCTCAAATTCATTCAAAATCTTTAAAACCTTGGCTTCCTGATTTGAGTAATAAGAATAGAATATAAGTCAAGCTGAGCCGTGTAATCAATTACTCCAACTACATTTTCAAAGTATTTTCTTTGGTCTATACTAAAACCAATTTCAACCCCATGTTTAAAAATTTGAAGCGTTTCCAACGGCTCGGAAATCATTTTAGTTTTGCTAAACCAGAACTCAAAGAATACTTTAAACCTTCCCTAAAACATCGAAAATTGAAATTTATAAATCAAAATCTAAGTTCTTTCAAAGTCACTAAAACTTCTATAACTGAAACCTTTAAGTCAAATTCAAACAACATAAACCGTGTTTAAGTCAAATCCAAGGAAACCTAAAGTCCTTCCACCCCTTAAACAGCCTTAAAAACATAATTCTCTTCCAAATGACTTGCACCCAAAATTAGAGTGTTTTTCTTAGGAAACAAAGCTAAGGTGTAATCGTCTTTTCCAAGATTCCTTTCAAAACATAATTTTATCACTTTTATAAATAATTCAAGTGAAGAAAATAAAAGTCTTAAATTCACAATTCTCCAAGTGAAATAGTAAAGGCCTTAAATTCATAATTTTCCAAATAACGTTTCCAATTAAAGTCCCGGATTTTATAGAAATTTCGACAGCACCTCCCCTAAAACTTTAATTTTGCCACCCTTTCCGGGTCCCAACTAAACCATTCCGCAACCTTCTTCAAGGGGTTCAAAACCAAATCAATTCAAAATCAAGCTGTTTCCAAAGGTGCATCATATTCAGATTTCAAGAACACCAAATCAATTTCAAATCAATTTCTAACAGGATAAACTCGATTTCAAAGCTTTTACAAATTAACCTTAAAGAAGCATTTCAAGAATTGTCCGTTTCACGAAACCGAACAATAACCCAGCCAATCAAGCATTCATATTCATCCAAGACAACTAACAATTACATAAGACTTATACAATCACTCAAAGATATATTTTCTCATGTCAATATCCATATATAATAATTTTAATTCATAAAATGTGATTTTCTGAAAAGGCCCCTACTTCGACAAATTGAAACCATAACCCAAAAGCCTCTCAGACAGCCTTTCGTCTCGACCAAAAATCAACGGCAGCTTCAAAGCACAGCCCCACACACTTTTGTAGCAACATAAACAGCTCTAAATCTCAACAAGCAACCTCGGTTACTAAATCCTAAGAACATTAATATCGTAAAGGCTTTAATACACGTACAGAACACTAACAGGGGATTTTCGAAACATAAATACCTACTGAAATGACAAAACGAGGCAGTTGCAAACTCCGAGCATGGAATGCAAGCACGAATACACAACCCTATGATGGACAACACCGCAATGCCTCAGCATAAGTTTACAGAGTAGCGACAAAAGGCCTTTTGACTCAGAAATGCTTAACAAAACAGAGGACTCGGCGGCTGTTCCTGGTGACAGAGGCGGCGGAGGCAAGGTGCGGCGACACCCAATGGCTCTTCCTCCCTCCACGCGACCCAGGTGGCGGCTGCAGCAATATTCAGTGACTACAGTATTTCCAGAATTCAAAAAGGACCAAGGATAATAACAAGACTCTTACCGGAAGTGGTTTGCCGACGACGCAGCGGTATTCTCCGGCGGTAGAGGCGGTGCAGCAGCTCAAAACGCAAGTAGCAGCGGCAGCCTGAACCCTTTTCTGACGGTGGTTTGGCTCACCATCATCAACAGCAGCGAGCTCAGATGGTGGCAGTGGCGAGCCCTATCGTCAGCGACCACCACGGTGATAGTAGCGATGGCAGCAACGCTGCTTTTCCCTCTGGCTGTCGCGTTCTCTCTGCGAGCTCCCTCTCACTCTTTGAATTCTTCTCAAGCGACGGCGGCGTCCTCCATCAATGGCGTCAGCCGTCAGGGCACGACGGCAACGCCAGGTTGAAACGGAACGGTGATGGCGACGATGAAGACCTCGATGGCGGTGACAAAGCGGGCTCCGACAACGCACGGTCTCCTTCTTCCTCCTCTCTTCAATCGCGTTGCTTCCTCTCTCCGCGGTGACAGCACGTGTGGCAGTTCAATGGCAGACCGACTGCAAGGTGCGGCTCCACGAAGCGGCGATGCATGCGATGGCGGTGGTGGCGAGGCAGTAGTCCCTCCACCTTCTCCTCTGCTGTCTCGGACCCCTCTCTTCCTCTCTGTCTCTCTCTCCCTTTCTGCTTCTGTTTCTTTCTTCCGTGGTGAAGGAAACTATGTATGTGTTGCTGCTGCTGAGTTTTGGGGGAGAGGGTAACCGGTTAGGGTTTTCCAATTTGGGAATTAGGGTTAGGTAAAATTAGGTTTAAGGGTAGTTTTGTAATTTCAAATAAAAATAGGGATAATACAGTAATTAGAAATAAATTTTAACCAAACAATCATAATGTATAAAAATACTATTTGTTCATCAATTTTACAAATTATTTTCAATAAAATGTTCAAATCCAAATATTAGAAATAATATAATTAATTTCTTTATTTTTCAAAATAGCAGTATTAATATTTTAAAATATTAATCATTTAGTCCAAATCATATAAAATTCTTATTATTTCATATCTACCAACTTTATAATTTAAATATAGAAAATAATTCAATAATTATAAAATTGGATAATAATCTTAATTTATTTTAAATTCAATTAATCAAAACTTGCTTTAATTATCTTTAATAAAGAAATTTCTGAAATTAAAGTTACAAAAATATTGAATTTGAAATTAGCTCATGATAGCCCTTTTTCAAAAGTTCTGGGTCTTACACTTATGGGCGGATTAACAAAACATACGCCAATTACAAGCCAAGGGAAGGAAGTGACTCTAATAAAAAATCTAATCTAGTAAAAGTGTTCGTATCTTCCTCCTCAATGTGTTGGCATCACTTTTGTTCGGTAGAAGTTGACAGTGATGTGGCTCCTCTTCTTCTTGAGTTCGGCCAACTGGAGTTCTAGGAGGCACAGATGATTTCTGACACTTTTCTCTTCAGTAGCTCGGTCAGAAAATTTTTTTGGAGCTTTCGTTGATTTTGATTTCATACGGAAGTAGGGGGTTTCATTTTTAAAATTACAAGTTTTTAATTTAAGAATGCCAAAAAGCTTATTGAGTAATTACAAATAATTTACACGTGTTTTGTGTGTCTATCTAATTGATGAGAATTGATTGTAATTGTGAGTGTTGGTCAATTTGGTGTTGCTTGTTAAATTGAAATGTGATTTGAGTTTATGAATTGAATTTGAATTAAGACTGTGTTTGATGCTGGAATTTATGGTTATGGAAGTGGATGGTAACTGATTTTGGTATTAGTATGATGGTGAATAGGTGCTGACGAAGGGCTGGTAAAAATATGCAAAAATGTGATTTTGGGTAGTATTAAATGTTAAACGAGTATGGTCGGAGGAATTTGTAAAGTCTAAATAAAGAAATGAATTTCCTTTAATTTCAAAAGCAAAAGATTTGAAATGGGCTAATTTTATTGAAATAGAAAGAGGCTTAGCTTTAAAGAAAATGATTTGATACTATTTGATATTTTAAAAAGGGTTTGAAAGGTGGTTAGGTTGGGACCCTTGAAGGGTGGCAAAGCCCGAATTTTAGAGGAAATGTTGCCAAATTTTTATAAAACTCTAAGACTTTATTTAAAGTGTTATTTAAAAGCAAATCTAATTTAAGAATATTACTTGATTTCGATTTATTACGAAAATAGTTTTGTTTTCAAACCGATTTATTAAGAAAAGTATAATATTTTAAACTCAATCTTTTGAGAAGGGATTTTGCTTGAAGTTATGTTTTGAGTTCGGTTTGATAAGAAAGAAAAGAAGAAGAAGAACGAAAAGTAAAGGGAAGAAAGATAATTAAAGGAATCTCTGCCACAGGAGAGTAGAGAATAAAGATTAAAGGAATATATTAATTAATGAAATGACTACCACAGGAGAGCAGATGTAACATTGTTTGGGACTTAGTGCTAAATGTAAATTGGGGACGCCCACACACTGAGAACTGTTTTCCAGATGTACGCTTATTAATTTGGAAAGTCACACTGTATGCGGCCTAGCCATACGACTTAAAGTCACACTGTATGCGGCCTAGCCGTACGACTTATAAGCACACTGTATGCATCTGGAAAGTCATATCTGGGACTCGTGCCCGGGTAATGTCGGGAGCAGATAGGCAACCGACACATGAGCTCATGGCCTGCGTTAGGAATAGACATGCATCATGTTTGCACATTTGTATTTGGTTGTGTTTGCTTGTATTACTTCTCTGTGATTGTGCTATTTGACTTGTTTTTATGTTGGTTTGAATCCCTTACTTGTGCTATTAGTTCACGGATGTATTGAGGTGAGATGCTGTGGTTGAAATATGATTATGTGGCTGAGAGATTATTAGTATGACTAATTTTGTGATTAAAATCTTTTTTGAGTTTATAAATTTAAAGAAAAATAATTATTTATCTAAAGTAGAAATAAAAGTATTTCCAAAGGTTTAATAAAATAGTTTTACTAAGTAAGTTAATTATTTGCATTAAATTCATTACTTTTATGGCATTCCCATTCCCTATTGAGAACGTGTGGTTTGTTCTCACCCCAAAATCTTCTACCCTTTCAGTGACAGGTTTGAAGATTTAGTATGAAGCTGCAGACGATTAGTAGATTTACTTGTGATACCTGTTGTTTTTATAGAGTTCCCTCGTCCTTGTTGCTTTAGCTTTTATTTTATCCAGAGTAATAGGTATTGTCTTCAAATTTTATATCGAATTCATTTGTATAGCATTTATTATTATTAATAATTGTGTGATTTTAATTACTAAAAATAATTTTCTAGTATTTTCTTATAAACTGAAATGCGATATCAATGTAAAGGCTCAATATTAAATAGATAATATAGGAAATCAGGTCCGTAACGCTTTACTTTTGGTACGATCATGACGTGCTAAAAGTTAGGGTGTTACAGAGTTAAACTTTTAAAAAAAGTGATTTCGTATTTTTAATAATTGACTAATTTAAAATAATAAAACATAAATTTTTTTTAAACATACATATCACATATAAATATATTTTTTTAATATACCTAATTTATCTCCAATTAAATTTTAATTAAACTTTTAATTTTTTTTAACATCTAATTCAAATAAATTTCACTTAGATTTTCACAACCATGATCACAAAATAAATTGTTTTTAGAAAAAATTATATTGCGTATTGAGAGACAAAATGACATAAAGAAAAGGCGAATTTAGAATATTATTATTTTTACCATTTAATTCTAATGAAGTTATATCAAAATTTATTATTATTATAGAAAAATTATTACTCTTCATTCTAAGTTGAATATGAAATCAATACAACATAAATATCATAATGATGGCTTTATTATGTGTCGTTCGTAAAAAATATTAGTCAAATTAAAGACCTTTTTTTTTATATATCTACCCCTCGCTAATCCAATCATTTTTACCATTCCTACTGCTTCTTTCTACACACACTATTTTTTATTTTCTGATTTTTCTCTATCTAGTTATCACTTTCTTTTTTAACAAACTCTTATTGTCTACTTTCCACTGCATTTGCCATCATTTATATATAGTATACAATAATTTTATATTAATATTTTCTTAACTACTAATATGTATTCTCTTTATATATTTAGTGTGTAAAAAGTATTATTCGAAAATGAATATTTCTTAAATCTTTTATACCGCTATTAATCTTTAAACAATAATATTAGGTGTATATTAAAATAAGTGATTAGTATAAAATATATATTAAAATATAAAATATAAGTTAAACAAAATATATATATATATATATATATATATATATATATATATATTGATTTTGATGAATAATTTTAATATGCGCATAATATTTTTATTAAAATATTCAATTTTAATCACACACATCACTTAAAAAATTAAAATTATTAAAATAATAAATTTAAAATTATATAAGTATATTTGACAAGAAACTAAAATTATACCTTTAAGGCTTTAATCTCTCACTCTTGTCATTAATTTTTTATTGTATAAAAAAGAGAAAATTATTACAAGGGAATGTTAGAAAGATTTAATTATTAAAAAAAAAATTAATATTAAAATTATTTAGAAGGACTAATTTTATAATATTTAAAAAAAATTAAATTTTTTTTATAAAAAGATAAATATATCCTTAGATTATTTTTTTATTTTTTTTAAATATATTTTTTTTAATTATCTATTATATTTAAATTCTTATTCTTTATCTATAACTCAAAGACATTTGTTACTGCCAATCACAAAATGCAAGACCTAGGAATACCTAGGAGTATACTAATGTCTTACTATTATCTTATATAGAGTAGTTAATAATGAGCATCAAATAAATCATTCAAAATTTGTGGAATTTGTCTCTGAGAGATCTCTTTCTTCAATTATTCAAGGCTTAGCCCTTGAATCAAATGCAATAATCGGTGTTGATCTAATTGGTCTCTGGCGTGAAATATTTGTATACCTTTGTGATAGACACCCGACTCCTGGCAAGTAAATTGATTTTCCAATGCTGCATTTAGTATACCCTTGCAGAAACATTGCTATTGAGTAATGTGTTTCTTTCAAATTTGTCTTTAGATTTTAATGTTTTTAGATTCTTCAAAAGCAAGCAAGTCCTGAGGGGTAATAGAGGTTTACTGATCAATAGTACCAATTATTGCATTTGATTCAAGGGCTAAGCTTTGAATAATTGAAGGAAGAAATCTTTCGCAGACAAATTTTACAAGTTTTAAATGATTTATTTGATGTTTATTGTTGACTACTCTATATATAATAATAATAATAATAGTATGACATTGACAATAACAAATGTCTTTATAAGTTATAGATGAAGAATAAGAAATTGAGTATAATAGATAATTAAAAAAAATATGTTTATAAAAAAAGAAATAAATAAAAAAATAATCTAAGAATATATTTGTCTCTTTATAAAAAAGATTTGATTTTTTTTAAATATTATAAAATTAGTCCTTCTAAATAATTTTAATATTAAAAGTATTTTTTAATAATTAAATTTTCTTAACAGTCCTTTATAATAATTTTTTCTATAAAAAAGATTGAAAAGTTTTAGTACACAAATTTATTTTTTTAAAATATCATTCTTTATATATATAAACTTGTTATACTATACACTACTTTTATTTAATAAATAAGATGGTGGATTAATAAATATGTACTAAGTACTAACATTAATTATTATAAAAATATAATATTACAATAGGAAGAAAATAATTAATATGGTCTAATTTAAAAAATTTACAATTTTTTTCTTTAACTTAATTGCATTTAAGTAAAATGGAAGAGCACATATGCAACACGTGATGCTCACGTGGTTTTAGTATATCTTAAGAGTGCAACCAACAAATTTAACATGCAATTTTCACTCCTCCTCCTATACCTTCTTTATTGGATCATGCAAATACAAAGAATTTTATATTCGAAAAGTCCTCAAATCTTTAATGAATTTTAAAAATTAATAAAATAGTAGTATAACACAAGTAAAAAAAAATAAGATCTATAAAAAAAATCAAGCAAATCCAAAATGGCTCTTACTTGATAAAAATATTAGAGATATAATTATTCATATTATCTCTTTTTATTGAGTTGAGTTTTTAAGAGTAGTAATTGTATATCAAATTTCACTTATTTACAATTGTTATGCATGAATTAACTGTTTATATAATATTTTGGTAAATAATAAATAATAAATAAATTTATTCTTTTAAAATATTATTTATAAATATCCTCTCTCTTTATTGTTAATTTGTTATCATTATTATTGCTATTATCATCATTTATATTCCCCTTTGACTTGGCTCTGAATTTCGGGTTCAACTCCTACTCAATTTCCATCTTTTTTGCATCCGTTATTCTAGTCTTTTTTCTCCACTTGTTCTATGTATTTGGCCCATAAAAAATTGTGCGGGCAAGTTGAAATCATCCTAAAAAAATGAAACAAAATTAATAAATTGTGTCATAAAAGCAATCCTATTATTGCAACCTTTTTTTTCTAGAGAACCCTTTTTTTTTCGTACTGTTCTACCAACAAGCTCCATCTACCACCATGAGGGATGGATATGTAAGAGGTGGACATTCACGAGCTCATGATCCAGGGCATTCCTCAAGGCAAGAGCAAGATCTTATACAAAGAAGTGTGAAGAAAGTAAGAAAGGCAGGCGAAGGTAACGAATTCTCAGGGGACATGTCCTTAGTCCCCAGAGAAGAGGAATGGATGGTAGAAGACCTTACAGACCAAAGCAATGAGGTTCAACAGAAAAAAGTCCTTTGTGTCAGTAGTTAAAAGAGAGAAAAATTCTATTATCATGGAGGAGAATGATAGTTTTTCTTCTTCATCAGACGAAGATACAAACAGAGCAGAAGAGGATCCTAAAGAACTAGAAATCAAGGTTGAAAAGGTTGAAAAAATTGTTAATTTCATCCTCAATGAGGCACCGATGAAAAGCATTAGAAGACCTTGGTGGGAAACCTTGATTGTTAAACTGCTAGGAAGAAAAATCTCTCTTCTAGCTCTTACAAGAAGATTGGAAGCCATGTGGGGAAAGAAAGGAAGCTTGGAAGTTATTGACTTGGGAAATGAATACTTCATAGTGAAGTTCTTCTCCCAAGAGGATCTTGATTTTGCGTTGACTGAAGGTCCTTGGAAGATTATGGATCATTACCTCGCCATAAGTTTTTGAAAATCAGATTTTAATCCATTTGAAGCTACTATTGACAAAATAGAAGCATGGATTAGACTCCCAAAACTGGCTATTGAATATTATGATGAAAGTATTTTGAATAAAATTGGTAACGTAATTGGGAGAACACTCAAAATTGACTCCCACACAGCTGAAAAATATAGAGGTAAATTTGTCAAATTATGTGTGGAGTTGAACCTGAATGAATCCCTCATTACACAATACTCAATCAACAAAACTCGCTATTACATTGAATACGAGGGCCTCTATAATATCTGTTTTTCATGTGGGCTCTTTAGTCATGAGAGAGAGACGTGCCCAAGGAAGCAAATGGAACAATAGCCGACACAGAACACAGGGATTGAAGCTGGAAAGATGGTGGAAGGAAGCAATGGAACAGAAGAAAGAAAGGGCAATCTGGAGAAACAAAAAATGGAGAAGGGCAAACAAGTGAATTCAGTAGAAGGAAAACCATATGGCCCATGGATGGTAGTGCAAAGACCTGTACGGGAAAGAAAATCAGGAAAAAGCACAGCTGGTACAAGTAGTGGGGCGGATGGGAGTAGTGGAAAGAAATTGCAAAAGGGGATAGAGGGTACGAGGTTTGCAATATTGGGAGAAGAAGATTCAAATCCCAATGAGAAAGCACGAATGGAAGCAGAAAATGACAAAACAAAAAAAAGCACAACCTCAGTCAAATAGCCTACTGCATAATCAGAAGGAAAACAAACTCACCCAAAAGAAAAGTCCAAGCCCAAAACAGCAAAGCCCAAAAGCCCAAAATGTGACTAGTAATACTCAAGATCTAAAAACCACACATAAACTCCCCATAATAGTTATTTCTTCTGAGAACCTAACACAGCCAAATAACCAGAATAAACATGCAATCTCATCCCTACCCAATACAAATAGCCAGAATCCAAACAGAAATGATCCTAGCAATATAACCTGCAACCCACATGCCAGACCATGTCTCAACCAGAATAACCCAATACATCAAGACAACACACAGTCCATCCTAGAAATACCACAGGATATTAACATGTCAGATACTTATGTCCCTGAAATAATTCCAATGGAAGCAAAGATGAATGAACCACCTGATCCTAAACCTCCTGATATAAACTCTATTGATAGTGACATAATGTTGAAAGCAGTATTGCAATATGAAAGAGGAAGAGAACTCCCAGAGAGGCAAGGGCAAAAGCAAGAAAATGAAGAAAGTGAAGAAAGCAGTAGCATGGAGATGGAGGTGAATACAGGAAACTCCCAAAGTGAAATTGCCAACTTAGCTTAAGAAGAGGTACATTTTGCTTAAACAACCTTGTTTGATCATGATTATTATGACATGGAACTGTAGGGGTGCGGCTAGTCATGCATTCTATCACACTCTAAAAAAATTATCTAGGATTTATCATCCGGATCTAGTAGCTCTTCTAAAAACTAGATGCAGTAGGAACCAAGCCCAGAGGGTAGTTCAGAGATTGGGTTTTTCTTATTTTCACATAGAAGAAGCTTGAGAATTTAGTGGAGGAATTTAGCTTTTTTGAAAAGATCCAAACCTGAGCATAAATATAATGCAATCAAAGGAGCAATTTGTACATACAGAAATGAAGTAGGGAGGTTTAAATAGGTGGTTTTTAACTATAGTTTATGCTAGTCTCCAAGAAAGAGGAAGGTGAAGCTTGTGGACTAATTTAAAGGGCATTGCAAAAGGTATGAGTGGAGATTGGATGTTGTCGGGAGACTTCGACGAAATTGCCTATGTGAGTGAGAAGAAGGGGGCAGCAGGAGTGACTCAAATGCTTGCCGGAAGTTTAAGAACTGGATTAATGATTGTTCTCTGATTGATTTAGGTTTTGTGGGCACAAAGTTCACCTGGAGGGGACCACAATAGGAAGGTCATGAGAGGGTTTTCAAGAGGTTAGACAGAGCACTAGTGAATGCGAATTGGAGAATAAGATTTTCAGAGGCTAGAGTTGACATTTTGCGGCACACCAACTCTGACCACCACCCCATCTTGGTTAACACTCAACCAAGAGAAGACAACAAAAGAGAACGCCCATTCCATTTTGAGGCCATGTGGAACCTTCATCCGGAATTTAAGAATTTTGTAAAACAAAACTGGGAAAGGCAGCTAATCTTGCCACCAGCCTTGGGGTATTTCACTAATAAGCTAAAAAAGTAGAACAGAGGAACTTTTGGGCATGTTGAAAAATTGAAGAAAAGACTTATGAATAGAATTGGAGGAATACAACGTGCTATCAGCTATGGTAACAACCTTTTTCTGGACAGATTGGAGAAAGAGCTACAGAAGGAATTAGAGGAGATCATGGACAGAGAAAAAGTGATATGGCTCCAAAAGTCAAGAGAGTAGTGGATAGTCGAAGGCGACCAAAACACAAAGTACTATCACACTCGCACCATCATCAGAAGGCGTAGAAACAAGATTCTCAAATTGCGGGATAGTCATGGCAACTGGCTAGAGAATGAAGAAGATCTCATCATTCATACCATCAATTTTTTTAAAGACTTGTACAATGATGATCCAGCAGCACATCACCACCTATACACTAACAAATCGTACCCAAAGCTTGAAGATAATTAAAACAGAGCATGTATAATACACCTACTTCTATGGAGATAAGGAAGGCTATCTTTAGCATAGGTTCTTTGAAGGCACCGGGCAGTGATGGTTACCCAGTCCTATTCTATAAAGAATACTGGGAAGAGATTCATGATAGTGTGGAGAAGATGGTTTGGCAGATTTGGAGAAATCTGGATGAGATAAAGAATTTGAACCAAATTCTAATTGCATTGATCCCTAAGATTCAAGTTCCAGAATTTATATCCCAGTTTAGGCCTATTTCTCTATGTAATGTGAGTTATAAATACATTTCAAAGATTATAGTGGAAAGATTAAAACTGACTTTTGAAGAGCGAATTGCACCATTCCAGTCTAATTTTGTCCTGAGGAGAAGGATTTAAGACAATATCTTAATTGCAAAGAAATTTACCCACTCAATGAGAAGGATGAAGGGAAAAAAAGGGTTCATGGCCATAAAATTTGACTTTGAAAAAGCCTATGATAGGCTTAGGTAGGAATTCTTGGAGGATTGTTTAAAGGAGTTCGGACTACCAGATCAATTTATAGCTATGGTTATGGCGTGTGTCTCATCGGTCTCCTATGATATTATTTGGAATGGAAGTAAGACTCAAAGTTTCAACCCTATGTGGGGCCTAAGACAAGGAGATCCAATATCCCCTTATCTTTTTGTTATAGCTATGGATAAACTATCGCAACTTATTGAAGATAGAGTGGAAGAAGGAAGATAGTTACCTTTGAGAATCAAGAATCAGGGACCGGCCATATCCCACCTTTTGTTCGCTGATGACCTACTTATCTTTGCTGAAGTCACAGTGGATCAAATTGAAAATGTGATGGTGACTATGGAGGAATTCTACAATGTTTCAGGATTGAAAATTAGTCCTACCAAAACAACGGTAGTTTTCTCTAATAATGTAAAACAAAACATAAAAAATCAGATAAAAAATGCATGCAATTATCAAGAAAAGCCATGTTTGGGAAGGTATTTGAGGGCTTTGATCAATAACAATAGAGCTAGTAAGGAAAAATTTAAAAATGTCATAGAGAGAGTTCAATCAAAGCTAAAAGGATGGAAGGTGCAATGCCTATCCCTAGCCGAAAGGATCACGCTAGCAAAATCTGTGCTTGGGCCCATTGCTAACTTTGAAATGCAGCACGACAGAGTTTCCAAAAGAATTTGCCTTGAAATTGAAAAGGCACAAAGGAGATTTATTTGAGGGGAGACTCGGGACCAGAGAAGAATGCATCATGTGAGTTGGAAGACACTATGTTTGCCTAAACAGCAAGGAGAACTTGGTTTCAAGAAACTGGAAACATTTAACACAGCATTCTTGTTGAAGATTATTTGGCAGTTAATTACAGAACCCAATTTCTTATGGTCACAGCTTCTACTAAGCAAATATGGAAGAAAAGACATGAGTATATAAGCCTGACTAACAAAAAGAGTGACTCATCTCTATGGAGAGAACTCTCAAAACTATGGCAAATCATGAGAGGAAGTTTAGAACGGGTGATAGGGGATGGACGAAAGACTGACTCCTGGGACGATGTATGGGTTAAAGGAAAAGGTCTCTTGAGAATGCAGGCTACTTGTCAGATTCCACAAAATCTGAACAATAAGATGGTCAAAGACTTTGTGAATGAGGAGGGAGAGTAGGACACTTCCATACTTAAAAAGTTTCTTCCTGAAACAACAATCCAAAAAATCAGGGCCATGCCAACACCAAGAGATTATTTGGGAGAGGATAGCATTGGATGGAGACATACATCTAATGGGGTCTTTTCGGTTGCATCGGCTTATAAAGATTTAGAGCAGATAAATGCAACAGGAGAGGCTAAATG
This sequence comes from Arachis ipaensis, assembly GCF_059453495.1. Lineage (NCBI taxonomy): Eukaryota > Viridiplantae > Streptophyta > Magnoliopsida > Fabales > Fabaceae > Arachis > Arachis ipaensis. The sequence goes on along the minus strand of NC_142439.1, from coordinate 10,815,720 downwards.
AAAAAAAATATTGTCTTGAAAAGGACCGAAAAAATTCGAATATTTATTCGGAGAGTTGCTCATGGTAGAATTTTAACTGCAAAAAAGAAAATCAAAATTCTAGGAACGAACCCAAATTGTATCAACTGCTCAAATTTTGAGAAAAGTATTATCCATGCCCTGCGAGACTGCCCAAAAGTAGAAATTATTTGGATCCAACTCCTCAATTTTAGTGTAATTAATGTCTTTTTCAACCTACAACTTCAACAATGGATTGAATTCAATCTGCAGAACAACATAGGAAGGTCATCAGATTTTAATTGGATCGATGTTTTTTTATTACATGTTGGATGATCTGGAACTAGAAAAATAAGGAACTATTTTTCCTTCCATTTACCAAACCCCCAAATGCAACTGAAATTATCAGAAATACTATTCACAGAAACAGAAAAGCGTTTAAAAAACAGGATATTATTAAGCCTACCTTGAGAAGAACTAGCCATAGAACAATGTGAAAAGCTCCACCACAAGAGTGGGTAAAGCTTAATATAGATGGATCGGTCCAGGAGATGGAAAACAACGCTGAGTGTAGCGGATTGATTCGAACCAACACAGAAGAATGGGTTAGAGGCTTCTGGGCGAATGTGAGAAGTTGCAGTATGTTTCAAGCGGAATTATGGGGCGTGATTCATGGCATTAGAACGGCTTGGGAATTGAGGATGAGAAGAATGATAATTGAAATGGATTCTTTGAAAGTTTTTTAATGTATTTGCGAACAGCAGGAGAGAAGCACACAATTTAACTCGATGATAAGCATTATTGAGATGTACAAAAAAGGTCATAGGAACTAAAGTTCAGACACGTGAATAGAGAAGTCAATAAGTGTTCAAATTGGCTGACAAAAGAGAATGTCAAAAGAGGAGAAGGAGTTGAATTTGTAAATTCCCCGCCGAAGAAGTTGATTCCTTTGTTGCAGGAGGATACTAAGGGAGTTGTAACTCCTATTTTAATAAATGATTAGTTTGTTTGTTGGGCCTAAGCCCCGGTTGTATACCAAAAAAAAATTATTATGTGTTGTTTAGTGAGATGAAGGAGAAAATAAGACCTATATAAAAATTAAATAAACTAAAAAAACTCTTATTTGAGAAGTGTTAGATATATAATTATTCTTGTTCCCTTCTCCTATCGAATTTACCATTTGGGAGAAGTGATTTCATGTTAAACTTCACTTATTTGCAATTGTTATACATGAGTTAATTATTTATATAACATTTCGGTAGATAATAAATAATAGGGGGAGATCTTATTGAACTGTCACACCTACAATTTGCAGATGACACTATTTTATTCTGCCCGTCGGAGACTGAAATAATTGTAAACTATAAGAGACTGTTACGGTGCTTTGAGTTGATGTCTGGGCTGAGCATTAACTTTGATAAATCGAATCTGATATCGGTGAACTGTGAGCAAGGATGGATTGATCAGGCATGTGGACTGCTGGGATGCCAACAAGCTTCTCTACCGGTTAGATACTTGGGAGTTTCTCTAGGTGCGAATCCGCGCTTGGTGAAGACTTGGAAACCAATCATTGATAAGGTGGAACAGAAGCTGAGTTTGTGGAAAGCCAAGGTTTTGAATAAATCAGGTAAGCTGGTCCTTATCAAATCGGTGCTGAATAGTCTCCCCATCTACTACCTTAGTCTATACAAGATGCCGAAGGCGGTAGCGGACAAGCTGATTGCTTTACAACGGAACTTTATGTGGTGCAGGGAGAACGGGAACTATGGTATACCTATGGTAAAGTGGGAGATAGTTCAGGCTCCAAAAAAGGTTGGGGGATTGGGGGTTGGTGATGCAGTGCTGAGAAACACAGCGCTTCTGTTTAAGTGGTGGTGGAGGTTTTCAAAGGAGGATTGCCCGCTGTGGAAGAAGATTGTGTGTTCGTGTAATAAGTTGAACCCGGATGTCATGTTAGCAACTCAGCCTTTACCAGTAAAGGGTGGCCCTTGGAAGGACATATGTCAGCTGAATATAAAAGAACCGCGGATTCGTGATAAAGTGGTAAGTGGACTGGCAATGGAAGTAGGCAATGGTATGCAGACTCGATTTTGGGAAGATAACTGGGTTCAAGGTGGTACTCTGAAAGGAAGTCATCCGAGACTCTACTCTATTTCCAGTCAGCAAGGACTTGTCATCGGGGAGTGTGGTTTTTGGGATGGGCTTGATTGGATTTGGAATTTTCAATGGAGGAGGGCACTGTTCCAATGGGAGCTGGAGCTTGTCAATCAACTGCATGAGAGGTTAAGGCCAGTGAGGTTGTCATCAGGTAGGGAGGACAATGTGGTGTGGAAGTTTGAAAATAAAGGTATTTTCTCTACTAGTTCTGTGATCCAGGCTATACAAGCGGAGACATTATCAGCTGAGATAACGAGTTATAGCTTCACGAGTTCCATTTGGAAAGGTTTCGTTCCTCCGAGAATTGAGCTCTTTGGGTGGTTTGTGCTAGTGGGTAGAGTTAACACCAAGGAGCGGCTGACTAAACTAGGAGTCAACATTCTGGGGGATAGTATGTGTGTACTGTGTACCAAGGAATTAGAATCTGTTGAGCATTTATTCCTTAGATGTGAGGTAACATGGCAGGTGTGGTGCAAGTGGCTGAGGTTACTAGGAAGGGAGTGGGTGATTCCCGGAACTGTTAAAGAAATGTTTGAGAGTTGGCATGGAATGCATAATAGACAACAGGGGAAGAAGATGTGGATGTCAGTGTTCTTTGCAGTGATTTGGAACATCTGGTTGGAACGGAATGCACGAATCTTCAAGAATGCAAGAGCAAGCTTGGAGGTCATACACACAAGGACGTTGATGAGCTACACGGAATGGAGTGGTGGTGATCCTGGGGGAGGATGAGAGTACTGGGGATAGTAGGGGTTGGTTTATTTGTTGGTAGCTAGTTATGTGTCTTCTTTTTTCTTTTATTTGCTCCACTTTAATGTGTTGAGCTTCCTTTGTTTCAAAAAAAAAATAAATAATAGAGAAAATTTCACTCCCCTCCCTGAGAGATACTAAAATGACACTCCCCTCCCCTCTATTTGTAAAATGTACATTTCCCTCCTTTATAACTTTTAAAAAATATCCTCTTTAATCCATTTTAAATTTTTGTGTTAACTAATGTTAACTTTATCAATTCTTTAAAAAAAATAAATTTTTTACAAAAATACTCTTTAGCAAAATTTATTTTTCTGTCATTAAATTTTACTTACCAAAACACCCTTTAATAAGTTATTTTTTATTGATTAAATTGTATTTTTACTAAAATATTTTTTAAAAAGTTTTAATAATTAAATTTTTTTTATAATATACCCTTCAATAATTTTTTAATTATCAAATTGTAATTTTACCAAAATTTTTATAACAATTATAGTTATATTTTACTATTAATTTTCTGACATCAATATATATTATTTTAATATTAAATAAAAAAATTTGATAAGATTATTTTTCGATATCAATATATATTAATTGTTATACATATTAACATTAGTAAGATTTTTTTTATTTAATGTTAAAATAATATATATTGATATCGAAAAATTAATAGTAAAATATAAAAATAATTGTTAACAAAAATTTTGATAAAATCACAATTTAATAATTAAAAAATTATTGAATGATATTTTAGAAAAAAAATAATTTAATTATTAATTTTTTTAAATATTTCAGTAAAATATAATTTAATCAATAAAAAAATTATTAAAAAATATTTTGGTAAGCAAAATTTAATAACAAAAAAAATTGTTAAAGGATATTTTTGTAAAAAAATAATTTTTTTTTTTTTAAAAATAGATAAAGTTAATATTAGTTAACACAAAAAATTTAAAATAAATTCAAGAGGAAGTTTTTTTAGAAATTATAAGAAAGAGGAATATAAATTTTATAAATAGAAAAAATAAAAATATCGTTTTAGCATCTCTCAAACAAGAGGAGTAAAATTTTTTCTAAATAATAAACATATTTATTCTTTTGGAATATTATTTGTAAATATTCTCTCTCTATTATTCTCATTACCATTTCTACCATCGTCATTCATATTTTTTTTTGACTCTTCTCAATTTTTGGCTCAACACTCATATTTTTTTGCGTTCGTTATTCTGTATTGTTTCTTTTCTCTACTTGTTCTATATATCTGACTGATGATAAATATTAGAAAATTGAAATTATCATAGACAAATGAAACAAAATTAACAAAATATTATGTATTATTTAGTAAGATAAAAAAGGAAGGTACGTAAAAAAAATGATGTGGGAGGAAAAATTAAGAAAAAAGGTATATACATGTAGAATACGTTAGGAAAGATTAAGAGGATGACAAATATGATTCTTGAAAATTTAGATTGATTAGCCAAATTAATCAAGATTTAGTCGTTAAATAAGTATGATTTAAAAAATAATAAAAATAAAAAAAATAATAAAAAAGATTGATCAAACTAATACGATGTTTTTAAAAGTTGATCAATTTAAAATGATAAAATATAATTTTTTTAAAAAAATACATATTACATATAAATATATTATTTTATTATATCTAATTTATCTCTCATTAAATTTTAGTTTAACTTTTTATTTTTTAAATATTTAATTCAAATAAATTTCACTTGGATTTTCATAACCTTTAAAAAAAATGGTTCTAGAAAAAGTGACATTGGGTATTGGGAGACAAAATGACATAAGGATAAGGGAAGATTTAAATTATTATTATTATTATTTTTACTATTTAATTTTAATGAAATTATATCAAAATTTATTATTATTGTAGAAAAATTATTACTCTACATTTTAAGTTGAGTATAGAGTTAGTGCAACATAAATATCATGTTGATGGTTCTATTCTGTGTCACCCACAAAAAACATTAGTTAAATTAAAGATATCTTTTTTTTTTCTGTACCTTTCCTTCGGTAATTTTAAAATTTCATCTTATGCAAGTCGGGGATTTCTTTCCGTATTTTAAGAGTGTATATGGGTGGAGTAAAATCGGGTTTATTCTAATTCATATTCGATTTTAAATATATATTGGGTTTATTTTTTAAATTTTAATTTGATGATAAAATATAAATATTTTCAAGTCATAATTATACTGGGTCCAAACTGAATGAAAATTGGACCTTTAAGACTTTAATAATAATTTATAAAGAAACTTTTTTATGATACATTTATTTATAAAGAAAAAATTTGTTACTGAAAAGTTGATATCATATTTAAACTTGAATTTATCCATAAATTCTAATTTGATACTTCTTTGATCTATTTTCTAATTCAATAAGTGTGATAAAAAATAAAACAATAAACTTATAATTAATATAACATAGTCTTGGAATTAATTTAAAATATATATACCTTTTTTAATTCTCCTTATGGCGCACATGGGTCGAGTGAAGTCGAGTTCGTCTTGATCCAGATCCGGCTATAAATAATGACCAGGTCTATTTTTGAGACTCTTACCCAGTTCTAGACATGATGAAATCATATTAAATTAGCCTCTAAAATGATCCGGCCCGGACCATGTACACCCCTACTGTATTTCATGCATAGGCTTCTCTTTATGTAACTAAAAATGCTACTTATTTATTACGCCATCTTCATCATGATTTTTCTTAATTTTCACCTCAATTTTTTCCACCAATTCCAATAGAATTAAGTTTTTAGGAGAAGTAATTTCATGTCAAACTTCACTTATTTACAATTGTTATACATGAGTTAATTGTTTGAAAAATATTTTAATAGATAATAAATAATAAATAGATTTATTCCTTTAAAATATTATTTATGAATATTCTCTCTCTTCATTGTTATTATTTGTACTTTTAGAATTCTTTCCCGTATTTTATGCGTCGTATACTCTTCTTTATATAATCATAATGACAAAAGTTTAAGCTAATTTTGGGGTCGAGTTCGTCTTGATCCAGATCCGGCCATAAATAATGACCAGGTATATTTTTGAGACTCTTACCCGGCTCTAAACATGATAAAATCACATCAAATTAGCCTCTAAAAGGATCCGGCCCGGACCATGTACACCCCTACTGTATTTTATGCGTAGGCTTCTCTTTATGTAACTACAAATGCTACTTATTTATTACGCCATCTTCATCATGATTTTTCTTAATTTTCACCTCAATTTTTTCCGCCAATTCCTATGGAATTAAGTTTTTAGGAGAAGTTATTTCATGTCAAACTTCACTTATTTACAATTGTTATACATGAGTTAATTGTTTGATAAATATTTTAGTAGATAATAAATAATAAATAGATTTATTTCTTTAGAATATTATTTATGAATATTCTCTCTCTTCATTGTTATTATTTGTACTTTTAGAATTCTTTCCCGTATTTTATGCGTCGTATACTCCTCTTTATATAATCATAATGACAAAAGTTTAAGCTAATTTTGGGGTCAAGTTCGTCTTGATCCAAATCCGGCCATAAATAATGACCAGGTCTGTTTTTGAGACTCTTACCCGACTCTAGACATGATCAAATCACATCAAATTAGCCTCTAAAATGATCCGGCCCGGACCATGTACACCCCTACTGTATTTCATGCGTAGGCTTCTCTTTATGTAACTATAAATGCTACGTATTTATTACGCCATCTTCATCATGATTTTTCTTAATTTTCGCCTCAATTTTTTCCGCCAATTACTATGGAATTAAGTTTTTAGGAGAAGTTATTTCATGTCAAACTTCACTTATTTTTAATTGTTATACATGAGTTAATTGTTTGAAAAATATTTTAGTAGATAATAAATAATAAATAAATTTATTCCTTTAGAATATTATTTATGAATATTCTCTATTATTTGTACTTTTAGAATTCTTTTCTGTATTTTATGCGTCGTATACTCCTCTTTATATATATAATCATAATGACAAAAGTTTAAGTTAATTTTGGGGTCGAGTTCGTCTTGATCCAGATCCGGCCATAAATAATGACCAGGTCTATTTTTGAGATTCTTACCCGACTCTAAACATGATGAAATCACATCAAATTAGCCTCTAAAATGATCCAGTCCGAACCATGTACACCCCTACTGTATTTCATGCGTAGGCTTCTCTTTATGTAACTATAAATGCTACTTATTTATTACGCCATCTTAATCATGATTTTTTTTAATTTTCGCCTCAATTTTTTCCGCCAATTCTTATGGAATTAAGGTTTTAGGAGAAGTTATTTCATGTCAAACTTCACTTATTTACAATTGTTATACATGAGTTAATTGTTTGAAAAATATTTTAGTAGATAATAAATAATAAATAGATTTATTCCTTTATAATATTATTTATGAATATTCTCTCTCTTCATTGTTATTATTTGTTCTTTTAGAATTCTTTCCCGTATTTTATGCGTCGTATACTCCTCTTTATATAATCATAATGACAAAAGTTTAAGCTAATTTTAGGGTCGAGTTCGTCTTGATCCAGATCCGGCCATAAATAATGAACAGGTCTATTTTTGAGACTCTTACTCGACTCTAGACATGATAAAATCACATCAAATTAGCCTCTAAAATGATCCGGCCCGGACCATATACACCCCTAATGTATTTCATGCATAGGCTTCTCTTTATGTAACTATAAATGCTACTTATTTATTACGCCATCTTCACATGATTTTTCTTAATTTTCGCCTCAATTTTTTCTGCCAATTCCTATGGAATTAAGTTTTTAGGAGAAGTTATTTCATGTCAAACTTCACTTATTTACAATTGTTATACATGAGTTAATTGTTTTTTTAGTAGATAATAAATAATAAATAGATTTATTCCTTTAGAATATTATTTATGAATATTCTCTCTCTTCATTGTTATTATTTGTTCTTTTAGAATTCTTTCCTGTATTTTATGCGTCGTATACTCCTCTTTATATAATCATAATGACAAAATTTTAAGCTAATTTTAGGGTCGAGTTCGTCTTGATCCAGATTCGGCCATAAATAATGACCATGTCTATTTTTGAGACCCTTACCCGGCTCTAGACATGATCAAATCACATCAAATTAGCCTCTAAAATGATCCGGCCCGTACCATGTACACCCTTACTGTATTTCATGCGTAGGCTTCTCTTTATGTAACTATAAATGCTACTTATTTATTACGCCATCTTCATTATGATTTTTCTAATTTTCGCCTCAATTTTTTCCGCCAATTCCTATGGAATTAAGTTTTTAGGAGAAGTAATTTCATGTCAAACTTCACTTATTTACAATTGTTATACATGAGTTAATTGTTTGAAAAATATTTTAGTAGATAATAAATAATAAATAGATTTATTCCTTTAGAATATTATTTATGAATATTCTCTCTCTTCATTGTTATTATTTGTTCTTTTAGAATTCTTTCCCATATTTTATGTGTCGTATACTCCTCTTTATATAATCATGATAACAAAAATTTAAGCTAATTTTAGGGTTCACCAAGAATCGAACTCTTAACTTTTCGTATGTAGAGCTCTAATACCATATCATGATACCACTCATCCCAAAAGCTTACGCTGATGAGAAAAGGTAACACTAATGATTATATCTCTAATATTCCATAAACCTCCATTGTTTGCATTGTACAAGTATTCCATTGGCTCCCCATACTTTCCTAATCATAAATACATAAATGAGTTAAACAATACATATATTTATACATATATACATAATACTGATTTTGATGAATAATTTTAATATACATATAATATTTTTATTAAAATATTCAATTTTATCACACACATCAATTAAAAAATTATTAAAATAATAAATTTAAAATTATATAAGTATATTTCACAAGAAACTAAATTTATACCTTTAAGGCTGTAATCTCTCACTCTTGTCATTAATTTTCTATATACAAAAAAAGATTGGAAAGTTTTAGTCCACAATTTTATTTTCTTAAAATATCATTCTTTATATATATAAACTTGTTATACACATTTATTTAATAAATAAGATGGTGGATTAAGAAATATGTACTAAGTACTAACATTAATTATTATAGGAATATAATATTACAATAGGAAGAAAATAATTAATATGGTCTAGTTTAAAAAATTTACAATTATTTTCTTTAACTTAATTGCATTCAAGTCAAATGGAAGAGCACATATGCAACACGTGAGGCTCACGTGGTTGTAGTATATCTTAAGAGTGCAACCAACAAATTTAACATGCAATATTCACTCCTTCTCCTATACCTTCTTCACTGGATCATGCAGAAACCCCAGCATCATCACCACCATCAATTCCCATCTCCTCTCCACGTGGCACATTCCAAACCCGTTCGATCAAAACCTCCCCGGTTTACCTGAAAACAGTTTTGTATGTTTTTTTGTGCTTCATCACAACTATATTAGTTTATTACTACTAGTCACTCCCACTCCACTTCATAAACACAGGAGCAGAGAGAAACAGAGAGAAGAACAAGAAGAAGATGATGAAGAAGAAGGGTGGTAGTGAGAAGAAGAGGAGTGAGAGTGAGAAGGAGAAGACGAAGATGAGAGAGAGGAAGAGAAGGGCCATCACCACCAACATATTCAGAGGTCTAAGAAACCATGGTGGCTACCCTCTCTCTCATCGCTCCGATATCAATGCCGTTCTCCGCCACCTTGCCAACGAAGCTGGCTTCGTCGTTGACCCTGACGGCACCACCTACCGCTCCAAGGTAAGTAACAACTAACAAGTAATTCCAACACTGCTTTTTTTTTTTCTTTTTTTTTTTCAAGGCAAAATTTTATAGATTAAAATTCTGGTTGAGAAAAGCAAGTATTGGATCATGCATTTCATCATTAGCAGCATTATTGTCATGAATTAGTTTTATTTATTGAATGTTAAATAAATATCAAAACCATAATTATTAATTTCCGTAAAATAACTAGATATAATAATATTTCTCAATTTGTTACCTATAAGGTGACGTATGTATGATGTTTACAATTTGAGAAGTGAATGCACCATCGTGTTTAATTGCATTGACCAATATAATTATTCACACCGGATTTTAATTGTTGTTGTTTTTATTATATGGAATGAATAATGGAGGCTTTGGTGAAGTGTCCACTATGTGGTTCCCGTGCTGCAACCGCGAATTTGTCACCAATCAAGCCCAAGGCCAACGGAAGCGCTTCAACGACGTCGTTGGCAACGTCTGGCGTAGTCAGCAGCAGCATTACAGACCCTGCACCTGCAGCGGTTACTACGGCAGCTGTGTCAAACAACATAGCTAGAGTTGGAGAACGGGGTTGTTCTTCTCATGATCCGTTGCTGTGTTTCGATGGGCCCATTTCAGTGCCCATGTACACGTGTCAAGATCAGGCGGGTGTTGAGAGTTGTGGCGCCAACGGTGCAGATGGTGTGCCGTATTGTGAGGAGATGCAGCGGCAAGAAGATGAAGCAGCGTTTTTGTGTTTGGAAGAAAGTGGCAGCATTCACAACCCTTTGGTTGGGCCTATGCCTTACTTCTGACACCAAATAAAAAAAATTCAAGAGGCGAAAAAAAAAAAAAAGACTCTCAATTATATATATGTTCCTTGTTGCATTGGGTGACAAGTGAACCCAATAAATAAATAAATAAATAAACTTGTTTCTTTGTGAATAAAAGAAACCCTTGCTTGTTATAAGTATATGGTGGTTTTGTTCTTTGGACAAAAATAAGCATTTGGTTTTTTATTTTCGTTTGACTATAATAATATTATGGGCTTATTCAAATTTATTGTTTATTTCTTTGTTGTTTTAATTATTTTTATTGAATGCTTGTCAAATATTTAATATTAGTGTAAAAAATATATGTATAGAGTAAACTAATATTTCGATGTAAAGATATTTTAGACTATTTAAATGGTATATATAAAAATAATAATTTTTAAATCACAGTTAAAGATATATTTTCAATTTTTATAAACATTGAAACTGAGTTAAAAATCACTAAAACATCTATGATATATCAATTTTATATTATGTGAAATTATAATTATAATTAATCATAAATCATATGTTAACAACTATAAAAACAAAAAATAATTAAATTTTAGTATACTATTTCCTAAAACAAAAAGTTATGCACCTCTAATTAGAATAGAAGTCCAAAAATGAAATAAATAAGGAAGAAAGATAAGAAAATTAAGTCTTTGAGTTTTAAATTATTATTATTTTCTTTACAAGAATCTTAATATTTATCATCTGAAAAGAATTTATTTTTTACTAATAATTAATAATTAATGGTAACAGTTTTAAACTAATAATTAATGGTAACAATTATTATCTTAAAAATGAAAATTTTTTTATGTGAATAGTTCTATAATGAAATTTAATTAAGTGCTAATGTTATTAAACAAAAAAAAGATCATTTTCATGCTAATTATCTAAAAATGTTTTTTCTATATATAAACATATATTAGATATCAATATAAAAAAATTGCGTTGACACTTTATAAAACTAAACTCAAAATCAATCTTTCTCTTTTAGTACACTTGAATTTTAATTTTAATATTAGCTAGTATCAGTATTTTCTCCAAATTATTTTTAAAATTTTACATGCTAATTATTTTTTATTTGTTTAAATTTTATACAAAATTATATATCTTTCGTACTTTTATAAATATATTTGAATTATATTATTTTATCATATTTTTATTTTTAATATTTTAAACTATACTACTATCTCTTTCTCCCTGCTAATTGTACTAGAGAAAACAAAAAGTAGTCATGCGCTATTTGGGGGCAAATGAGGACGGGTTTCAAAAAAAATTACAGTAAAAAATGTAACAAAATTTGGCTGTCCAATTAATAGTAACATCAGTGACACTGATCCAGAAAATTTTAATAGTGGGACAAAATATATATAACATTATAATAATTTTTATAATAAAAATATTATGTTTATATAAAAAATTAGTTATCAAATTATTTATTATAAATTTGTGTATAAATATATATATCATTTAACTTATTTTTAATATATATTTTGTATTTTAAAATTTATATTTTAAGATTTATTTTGTACAAGTGATTATTTTATGTATACGTAACATAATTGTTGTTAAAATTATATTTTGTTATTGTAAAATATGATTAGGTTTCAAAAGATCTAATTACAAATTAAAATACTAAAATAGTAATTTAAATAATAACACATAATTTAAAATTTAATTTTTTATATTTCATATTTTAAAACCTTGACAATATAATTAAAATGTCTTTTTTTTGTGTATATGTCGTTAAACAATTATTTAAAACTCAACTTTCATACAGATTAGCTCTTGATGATATTTATAGTTGAAAAAGTTCATTCAACTAGTGTAGTTATTATGAAAAAAACTAAAGCTAAGTTGAAAAGAAGAAACACAAATGGATAGATAACATTCTTTCGAGTCGATCTCTAAGAAAGAACACTAATCTTATTTAAATTTGAAAATTAATCATTATAATAGACATCTAATATGAAGTTTTTAAATTGGCTATCAAGTGTCGAAAGTTGAATAAAAAATTATTGTAGGATCAAATTTAATAATTGAGTAGGGGCAAATAAATATTATTATTATATACTACTCAATAAAATTCCAAATTGTAGTGGGGTGCTTGCCCCCACACTCACATGAGTGGATTCGTCCCTGCAAGCAACAACAATAATTCAACATAAACTCATTCAAACTCAAACAATAATCAACTAAATCAACATTCACTTATCCAACACAAATTTAATTAGTGAGAATTTACTAAAATTCTACTTCCGTACGAAATCAAAATACTCGCAACTCCGAAAAAGTTTGTTGACTGAGCTGTTGAAGAAGAAAACGTTAGAAATCGTCTGTGCTTCCTAGAACTCCAATTGGCCAAACTTAAAAGGAAGAGAAACTCTGTCACCATCAATTTCTACCTGACAAAAGAAACACAAACGTATAGAAAAAGAAGATACGAATACTTTTATCAAATTAAATTTTTTTATTGGAGTTACAAATCACATAAAATCAAAGTAAAAAATTCTTGGTGGGATCAGTGTTCTCCATGCAAGTTCGGTCTCTCTCTCTTACCATATGAAAGAAAAAATAAATGAAGCCAATGGAAAATCATCATATGATTATATGATACTTTATAAATGAAATTATTGAGGTCTCATGCTGCTCTTAGCTTGATTCATGTTTCCTTATCTTTCCTTTACTTCCAAATGGCTTCCGCCAACTTTCTTTCTTTTTTTTTTAATTTTAATAATAATAATAATAATAATAAATAAAATTAATTTAATTTTATCTATTAAAATAGTTTCTAATAAATAATTTAAACTAATAAAATAAATTATAATTAAATTCAATTTCAATAATTATAAAATTATATTTAATTATTTTTTATTAAAAATATTTTTTAAAAAAATAAAACTTTAATATAATATAATAACTCATAAATAACTAATTATTTAATCTTTAAAAATTCAGAATATTACAGTAATTAATTATAGTAGGAGTACATCAAGAGTACTTAACCACCAAACTTTTGTTTAGTTTTCTGTTTTTATTTATTTAAATTTTTTTTATAAATTTAATGTTAATAATAATTAATTATAATAAAAATACGTAAAGAGTACGTAAAGTTAACTACCAATTTTATTTTTCTTTCTCTCTCAATTTTCACTCTTTATATCTGATTCATCAAATTATTCATATCACAGCTTGAATAGTTTAAAATATGAGATTTTTTTTAAATACTACTTATTTTATTATGTAGTATTAAAACAACGCTGGTCTAACATAATACACTATTATACCTGATCATTTTCTTCTCTATGTGTAAAGAACAAAGTCGCAAACATTTGGATATCATAATCAAATCATATGTATGATGATGAAGTTCTTCTCCTGCCTTCTCACTCGTGTTTTGTTGTGTTTGCCTATCCTTACAACATAACTAAACCCTCTTTTTTATAAATATACGTGTCCCTCTCTTCATTCTATGCTTAGTAAAGTCTTTCACAATGTGCCAACCACAAAAGATGAGTATCTTTCACAAGGTTATAGAATTAAACGGTAAAAGAGGTTCTAAAAAAAAGATAATTAAGAGATAAAATTTTTTTTATTATTGCAATCATTTATATATATATATATATATATACAAGAATATTAAACACATTTATCCTACAAAATATATTCTAATATTTTATATAAATCGGAGTATTCTAAGAATATTTAAAGAGTATCTAATTAATAATTAATAAGATAAAATACATATTAAATTTAAATAATTACATATTCTAATTCTTATAAATTATACTACTATTTAATATATATCCTTATAAATTATACTACTATTTACATATAACCTTATATAACCATCAATCTTCTTATGGAGTTGAGATTCGGACGTGTAACTTGTTCGCTCCTCATGACAGTCATATGTTCAAGAGAATTGATGTATTAGATCTCTACATATATATGTATTAAAATTATTTTACAATAATTCACCGTAGTAATATAGAAATAAAGAAAATCATGAATTGTACACGTATTTGTAGAAAATAATGAGAAGGACACAAAAAGCACAACACAGAAAACAAGAGGGAATAATAAAACACAGGAAGAACTTCATCATATATATTATTTGATTAAGATATGTAATGTTTGCGTGGCTTACTTTGCATATAGAGCACCTCTATTTATAAGAAAATTAGTTTTATCGTACATATATTGATATACATGTGAATAGCTAATAAATTTGAAGGTAAAAGTTTGTTAAAAATGGTAACAGAACATTAATAACATCATTCAAGAATTGGCCGAGTGATTTTTGTCTCTATAGTCTAATATTCTTGCATTTGCAGCTGAAATATCTTATGAGATAGTAAAATTTGTATTCATCTGTATTTTTTAAAAAATATAGTGTTTAAATATTAAACAAATTTATATTAATATGCCACTAATTTTTTTTGTTTGTTTTTCAAAAATTAAAGTATGTTTTTTAAACAAATCTATATATATATTTTTTGTTGTACTTAGTACTATCTCAATTCTACGCATGTGAGATTTGGACATCTAATAATTTTTTTTTATTTGAGAATTTTTTTCCGAGTTTTATCACTTATTTTTCATTGTACTCTCAATACTCTCCTTGTACTCCCATATTTATATTATATAAGATAAATATACCATCATTAAGTGGTAAAAAAAATTTAAATGTGAGAGAAATTATAATATTTAAGTAAGGAGATTTAAATTATTTAAATGATGTCGGGTTTCTATAATTTGAAAGAAAAATGATCACTTTTATTATTTTTTAAAATATTATTACTTAATTATTTTTGTTTTATAATAATTTTAAAAAATTTTAATACATGCATAAATCAATCAATCGTTATTATTATCTAAGATTAAATTTGTAAGAATTGAAATATACAAAAAAAATTAATTAAAATATAGGGTCTATAAATATTTTTTTATTGTTGAGTCAAATTTAAATTAAATAGACAATATGAATCATGTCAAAAAAAATATCAATTATCACACAATATAATAAAAGTAAATGTAAACATATGTATAAATAAAATTTTCAAATTAATGGTCATTTGCTGCTCCCTGTATATATATATATACTTATTATAAGTTTATTTTTGCCATACCCTAATTAGTCATTATACCAATAATAATAAATAATTTTTTTAATGCTACAGTAGCAAGTTTTATTATGAAATGTTTTGCTGAACTAATTTGCATTTGAGAATATCGGTGTCAGAGTAGGAATTGAGTGGTACTCCATAGATCATGGTGCATTTTGAAATTTGATTATAGTGATTAATCAGGTTTATGTTTCTAATATTTTACTATTCGAATATGATAATTCTAGAATGATACACCAAAATAAAAATTGTAAAAAAAATAAACAACTTGTTAGAATATAAAAAAATACATGTATTTATATATAAATATATATGTAGTTTAATTTATTTTTAATATCTATTTTATATTATAATATATATATTCTATATTTATCATTGATTTTGATAGTTAATTTTAGTCTATATTATTAGTGATTATTTTTTATTAACAATAATATAAGCTTAATTATAATTAATTTTATAATAGGAGTACATAAAGTGTAATTATGTAACAATATTTATTAAATGATCACACTTTATATACTTTATTATAAAATTAATACAATTAAATTTACAATCTTAATAATAAAAGATGATCTAAGTATAGTATTGTCAACTATTTCTGTCACCAAAACATGTTTTAGGCTACTAATGCATCTATGATGAATATGGTCAACAATTTCACTTCACCAAGATATGTTCTTTCATACCTTTAAAACTTCAATGAAAAAGAAAAATAAGGATAATTTACTGTTTTAAATAAATTGGCCATCAATATTATCAGAATACACATTTTATAAAGTGGATATCGAAATGCATTTTTTTTATAAACTATGTAAATCGCGCAGTAGTATCGCAGTTTACAAAATATACATAATTCGTTATAGGGGTGTTGCGAATTACGTTGGTAAAAAAACATCACATAATCCACTACGGGGTGTTGCTATTTATGCTTTAGTGTGGACTTAGTTCATTTTTCATGGAGGATGAGTTTTTAGATGAAAGTTTAACTTGTAATTTTTATGTATGGCCAACATAGGTTCCTGCTTTGATTTAATTAAAATTAGTCTGTTGAACTCATAGATATTTTTAGGAGTAATAGTATAAGGTCATATGATTTATAGAATCTGATAAGTTGAAAAAAATTTAAAGGCACGTTAGGAACTATTTTTAAAATACTACTTGTTTAGTTTTCAAATGATATATTAAAAATAGACTATATTTTGTGTATTTGGAGTATTCATTCAAGCGTCACTTTCATAACGTCTTCTATAGTGAGCTCTCTCTCATTTAAGTTAGGATTTGGATTAAAAGGTAGTGGTTGAGAAATTTGTAGGAACGAATTGAAATTGGACAAAAGAAGCCTTGCACTTATCTCAGTATTTCCTTCTTTCATCTTGGAAAATAACAAGTTTGACGAGAGATTTCGGACATTCATTCTCTTTCTCTTTTTCTTTAATCAACAAATAAACAAAATCAAAGGCCGAAATAGTAGTTCAGACTTCTATTAGCATTGAAAAAAGACAACTTATATTTTTGTAAAATAAATTTTTCATCTAAAAAATAAATTATTTTAACACGATAAATCAAAGGAATTTTTTTATATACATAAATTATATTGGTTATGGTTCTTATTCATGTTTATCTTTTGAATTGTGTTGTTTATATTTTTAAATTGTATTTGTTGTCGCATAATTTATGAAGTTGAACAACATACAATGTATTGTGAGGAAGGATCTCTATAGCAAATTCTAAGAAATGCTCATCAAATGGTATGCTGACATTCAAAGTGAATGTTTTGAAAAGTAAGAATAGAAAAAATGAGTATAAATATAGTCGTAATTGAAAAAATTTCTACAAACTATGAGAAATTAAGAAAGGAATTTTATGTATTTTGAGTAGTGATAAAGTAAATAAATCTTTTACCTTTAATTAAAAATTGAGCAACAAAAATACTTTTATTAATATAGAAAGTGACAATCCAAAAGAATTGAAAACAAATCGAAACAGAAAATAAATTTTCAACGCACACGTCTTCTGCTAATGTATGTATATATATGTACATTAGAATGGTAAAAGACAAAACTAATTACTTTAGCATGTAGTACTATAAGAACAACCTTGTTCCAATTTTTTTATAAATAGCTATAGGCTCCTCTAGTCCTCTATATACAAAGCAAGCTATGCAAACATTACATATCTTAATCAAATAATATACATGATGAAATTCTTCTTATATGATAATCTCTACTGTGTTTGATAATAATTATTCAACGTGGTAATGCATCATTTAACAGTGATAAAGTAGTGTTCAATACAAGAGGTATACCAATAATTAATGCAACCAATCTCTTGCCTTTCAACTAGACACTTTTCTTTGAGGCTTTTAAAGCCTCGATGATCAAAATGAGTATGATCGAAATCTTTGTTGGCGAACAAGGAATTGTAAGAAATTATTGTAATTTTTTAATATTTAAAAAAACTAAATAGATGTAAATAAAAATGCAAAGATAGTTTAATTTTACATAGTATAACAAAAAAAGATATTGTCATATCTATGCAAAAAAAAAAAATTATCATATAATATGATAATATCTTTTTTTATTATACCATGCAAAGTTAAACTAACACTTTGCATTTTTATTTACAGCTACTTAATTTTTTTAAATATTAAAAAAATTACAATAATTTCTTATAATTATTTGTTCGTCAACAAAGACTTCGATTATACTCATTTTTTTTTTGTTACACTATGCAAAATTGATATGATTCATATCAATATAATATCTTTTTTAATTTGTTTTTATTTTCAATCAAAGCAGCATTATCGTTTATCAATTTATCATCATGAATAAATTTTGTTTCTTGAATAACATAACCAAAGGAAGTAACCAAAGGAAGCAACAACCCAATGATTTCTTGGTATTCTGTTGGTTACAGTATGGGCCAGACAGGCATAACCCATACCAAAACGCACAACACAAGATCCTGTTGGGTCAACCAACGCTCCAACTCACTTTAAGTAAATTCAAATTACTCTCTACCACTAAGGTAAGCTTTTCCCCTAAGTGAAAGTGAGAAGGTTTTGTTTTTTTTTTTTTGTCAGTTTCTGGGCCAGGAAACCCAACCGAAGAACAACAGCAGCAACAGCAAGGAATATGCAAAACGAAACATGTTCCCTCCCTCTTCCTGACCAGAAAAAAACATGTTCCCTCCCTCTCGTTTACTTTCAATAAACTCTCCTATTTTGTGCATGCAGCAACTCATTGCTCAGCGGTAGACCCTTAAATGGAGTTTATTGCTCAGCGGCAAACCCTTAAATGGAGTTCAGATTCACGACGGATTAATCCTTAACTTATCGGATTGGGGATACCGTTTGGGTAAACAAAAAAAAAAAAAAAAAAACTCTCTCACCTAATCTAAGACAAGTTTAGACTTCAGAGGCATAAAATACAGAGAAAGTAAAATACAACATAAAATTTGAGTGAGTTAAACTTCAGAGTGGTCCCTGAACTTGCACTCGACCCTTAGAGTGGTCCTTAAACTTGCAATGGCCTCAATATTATCCCCGAATTTAACACATGTGGTTCACGGTCGTCCCTGAAGCATTTTTCGGAGAATATTCCTTAACGGCGCGCTGACGTGTATGAAGAGGCGCCACGTTGGATATCTGACGTGGCTGTTATCATTTTTTAACTCAATTTAGTCCCTGAATTATTTTATAACCCTAATTCCCAATTTATTATCAGAAACCACTCTGTTTCTTCTTCTCTGCTCTCCTTCGTCTTCTCTGCCATTGTTGAGCTGCCATTGTTGAACGTGATTTGAGTGGGTCATGATGGGTGGAGTAATAGTTGAAGTACCTGGTGGTGTGATAATTGGTTTGGCCCTTACTTCCTTGATTCTGGCATTGAATACTTTGCAAGCATTGTTACATATGTTGTCACATTTTGGTTGGGAGGGGAAGAAGGCCTGACTCCATGCATCTCTTCGTCATTTGAAAAGGTACTCTCATGCTTCCTTTTTAGCTCTCTAGATTTTCATCATCCCCTCAATGAATCCCTCTTGAGCAGTAGATCTTACACACTCCCATAGTAATCCTCTAAGTTCATTGTCTTTCCACTGCTTATTGAAGTTTCTCTGCAAGTGCTATACACAAAATCTGTGGTGGACATCAGGGAAGACCTCCTGCGCAGCTGTGATTAGCCCCTGCACGAAACCACTGAAATTAATAACTTACAATATCGGGACCCAAAATGGCCCCTCACCTTACATAAGTGACATCAAAATTAAATAGTCCCTACACATACATAAGTGACATCAAATTAATCCCTACACATGTATAAGTGACAGCAAATTCATCCCCACGATTTATTAAGTTCTACTCCTACCCCATTCTATCAATACAGGCAATAAAATGTGTGAAACAAACCAATAAATATAGAAATAGAATCATGAAAGTAAAACATGGCTACAAAAAATACATCAACCTAAGGAGTTCAACACTTACTAAAATACAATAATCAGTAAATAGCAAAGACATCGTTACCTTTTACATGTCCAAAATGAAACACCACCCATTTTGGGTGTAGCTCCCTAGATCCTCTTGCAGCAGCTCAAGAAACCACCTTCAATTATTCGTGTTCTCCATTGGTACAATGGCATATGCAATGACGTAAATGGCTGCCAAGATTTGTCCACTAAATCTGGTTTTCTGGAATGATTCATCAAGTCCTATTAGATGTCTGCATCCCGCCCTAAACCCATTCTTGCACCCATCCAGACAAATATACATCTTGTCAAAAGTGGGCTCTTCTGCATGGTTTGAAGTATGTTAAAGTTTCAGAGTGCTTCAGGAGTGTCTTCATTTTTTCGGATTGTCAAGAATTTGTCCCATCTAACTCATCATGATATACATCATGAGCATCATAACCTTCAAAATTCGGGCTTTCATCATAACCTCAATTTGCTGCCTCCACCCATCATGACCCACTCAAATCACGTTCAACAATGGCAGAGAAGACGAAGGAGAGCAGAGAAGAAGAAACAAAGTGATTTCTGATAATAAATTGGGGATTAGGGTTATAAAATAATTCATGGACTAAATTGAGTTAAAAAATGATAACAGTTACATCAGATATCCAACGTGGCGCCTCTCCATACACGTCAGCGCGCCGTTAGGGAATATTCCCCGAAAAATGCTTCAGGGACGACCGTGAACCACATGTGTTAAATTCGGGGATAATATTGAGGCCATTACAAGTTTAAGGACCACTTTGAAGGTCGAGTGCAAGTTCAAAGACCACTCTGAGATTTAACTCAATTTGAGTAGTAGTTTTGTTTTTTTTTTTTTACTTGGGTCCATAAGACCCGAAAAAACACACCAAGATCCAACCCGTTCCCATCCTAACACTCACATTTTGAACTATCTGAACCAGAGAAAACTCTTCTTCTACCCCGCCTTCATCTTTTATCATTGAAATGGTATCCTCATCTACCCACCGCCAATACCCACTCCAATACGCTGCTCCTACAACTGTGTTAGGACTCCATCTGGATCTGGTGCGTCGAAGATTGCGATCATCCCTTCCAAACTGAGATGCAGTGCTCTGTCATGGCCATTGCGAAAAGCTTCTATTCGCTGTAGTGCTGTACCATAAGTGGCCACAAGAGTCGAGAGCTCAAGGAAAGGGTTTCAAATTTTCATTGTGGTTCATTATACCCGAAATAATATTCTCAAATTGGCAACTGGGCCCATCCCAAATTCAAATGAGAATTTTATTCAAATAGAAATAAATGGCAGACCCGGGTTCGACCCAATATAGACTTGGCTTTGATATTTTTCTATTGGGTTAGTTTCTAAGAGTCCACAACGGACTTTACAAACTCTTTACACCAAGGAAACTAGTAACATAAATTGATAACCCTATACTTTTTTTAAAAAAATCTATCTTCGCAATCCTCATGATTAGCCAAAAAATGTTAATTTTCGTATGTCTGAAGTTAAGTAATTAACTATATCTCCATTTCTAATACCAAAAAAAGAAACTATATCTCCATTTCCACACTAATATTAATCACACATACTTTATACTCACCTATACTTTGTAATAATTATTATCAAACATTACCAATGCAATGTACAAAATTACCTATTGTTATTAACCAAATTTCATTTAATATGAAAAGTCCTCAAAATCATCGTGCGTGGATAATCTTGTAGTCATTAACACCTTTTTTTTTTTAATGAATAAAAAATAACGATCTTATTAAATGGTATTGTGCTAAATATGGTAATTTTTTTAGTAAGATGAATTAGACAACTCTAATTTTAAGTATTATAATACAATATATTTATGAGTATTGTTATACATACAAGTCTTTTTGGCATACAAGTCATATAAATTTCTTACATAATGCACGCGTGAAATCACGTTGTTCCTTTTGTATCTCGTGTTTCTCCTCTTCTTTTTTCTTTGCGTTTTTTCTTATTTTTCTTCGCGTGTTTCATCTTCATCGTCGATTTTTTATTACTGTTGTCGTTGTTATATTTTTTTCCTCCTACTATTTCTATTGATTTTGTAACATTATGTATTTTTTTCATCTTTGTTTGATTTTTTCTTCCCAAGAAGAATTATGAGAATATGAAATAAGAAGATAAAGAAGAAGAAGCAGCAAAAGATGAGAATGAAGAAGAGGAAGAGTTTTGAATTATATAGAACTTATCAGCACACATACGCCAGAAATTTTTAAACAATACACTCGAATATCTTCCTGTTACACCTAAATATCTTCGTGTTACACTCAAATTTGCTGCAAAATATTTTCTCTAATGCTGCATTTTTTTTCTTCTTTTTTTTGTCATTTCTTTCTTTCTTTTAGTTGGATGGATGTAAGTTCATCATCTTCTAATTAATTTTGTAACATTATGTATTTCTTTTTCTTTTTTGTTTTTATTCTTATTAAAAGAGTAAAACAAGAAAAAACTTGAGAAGGTAAAAAAAAAAGAAAATATGAATAAGAAAAAAAGAAGAAGAAGATGGTGATGATAATGATGATGAAAAAAAAAAGAAGAAAAAGCAGCAGAAGATGATGATGAGGAAGGAGAAGAATTTTGAATTATGCAGAACTTATCAGCACACATGCACCGAAAAATCTTAAACAATACACTCAAATATCTTCCTATTACACCCAAATATCTTCGTGTTATACCCAAATTTGCTGCAAATATAGAAAAATATTTCCTTTAATGCTGTATTTTTTTTCTTCTTTTTTTTTCTTCTTATTTCTTTCTTTCTTTTAGTTGAATGAATGTAAGTTCATTCTCTTCCAAGTAATTTTGTACCATTATGTGTTTCTTCTTTTTTTTGTTTGATTTTTTATATTTTTATTCTTGCTAAAAGAGTAAAAACAAGAAGAAATTTGAGAAGATAAAACAAGAAAAAAATGAATAAAAAAAAAGATGATGATGATGATGATGTTGAAAAAGAAGAAGAAGACGCAGCAAAAGATGAAGAGGAGAGAGAAGAAGAGTTTTGAATTTTGCAGGACTTATTAGCACACATACACCGAAAATACTTAAACA
This sequence comes from Arachis ipaensis, assembly GCF_059453495.1. Taxonomy (NCBI): domain Eukaryota; kingdom Viridiplantae; phylum Streptophyta; class Magnoliopsida; order Fabales; family Fabaceae; genus Arachis; species Arachis ipaensis. The sequence continues at coordinate 10,792,543 of NC_142439.1, read as the reverse complement.
ATACACTTAAATATTTTCGTGTTACACCAAATATCTTCATATTACACCAAATTTGCTGTAAATATAGAAAAATATTTCCTCTAATGCAGAACTTTTACATTACATTCATCATTATTTACCTGCAGAATCATAAACTACTAATAAAAAAAATTAACTAGAATTGAACCATACCTCAGCCACTTGATTGGATTTAAAATAATAATCAATTTCGTTATGATTCAATTGACAATTTAAACTTAAATTATTCATTATCTTCAACAACGAGATAACTGATGATGGAAGAGAAGGAGGAGAAGAAATTCCAATGAAAAAAGGAGAAAAAGGAGGAGGAGGTGGTGGTGATATTTATGACGATGATAATAAAAAAGAGAAGAATTTGTATAAGAAAAAGAAAAAGAAGAAAAAAAAGAACATGTGCATGTGCACGTAAATATAAATCACTTATAAAAACTTGTATAAAAGATGACTTGTATACAAAGAATAATTCTTATTTTAATTTTATTATTTATAAAATTTATAGTAAATATTAATACGAGTCATTCTGTATTGTATGTGCTATTAATCATTAAGTATTTGGTACAAAGTGTTAATTATATTCTATAGTATCTTTTAGAGATAGAATTCATTAGTTGAAAATGATAAAATATATAATAACCACTAAGATTAACAGTTTTAAGAAAAGTGAATTTAAAAAAAAAATTGAATTATAATCAACATCCAAATTTTAAATCTGAGAAAGAAAAATCAAAGAAAATAAAACTATTACTAGAGATAAAATTGCTGCCTTCAAAACTTAATAAGCGGCTTTCCAAAGTTACAATTTTTTTTTTTTTTTTGGTTCGTGAACGTCACAGTTTTAAATTCTTCAAAGTTACGGAATTTGTTTTTCTAACTTACAGTAGCATCATTGGGCTCCCTTATTGAAAGTGGCCCTAATATCTGTTTCGGTTTTTATTTGTTTGTCTGTGAGATTTGGGGTTATGGAGATTTTTGTTTTTCACAAGAAAGTCAAGAAAAGAATATAATGTTGGGTTAGAAGCAAAAACTAGGAAAGGATTGGTTGAAAAATTCAAAGAAAATAGAAAAGGATTGGCTGAAAAATTAATACATGATGCCATTACCAGCACATGGAAATGCCACATCAAACACATTTCACAGTTACTTACTTCTATAAAATTTTAAAAAATACTATTTATTATACCCTAAATATTCTTTATATTCATATAAAAATATAGTTATTAACTTATGATTAATTAATTATAGATTTAAATTAGCTTTTAATTAACAAAACAAAATTAAAGACTATTAATTTTAAAGAGTATACATGTAGAGGAATTGTAAAAATTTTAATCATGTTAAAAATTTTATATTTCAATTTTTAAAATAATTAAAATTTTCCTATAATTAATTTTAAAATAATAAAATAATCTTTGAAGATTAATTTTAAAAAGACTAAAGTACTTTTTAGTTTATTTTTAAAGGACTAATATATCCTTTAAATTAAACTTTAACTAAGGTTGATTGATTGTATTAGCAATTAGTAATTTAAATTTAATATTAAAAAGACTAAAAACCATTTTAGTTAATTTTAAAATATTAAAATAATTATTTAGAATTAATCCTACAAAGATTAAAATAACCTTTTAGAATTAAGGTTATTTGTTGTATTAGAAATTATAAAAATTAGCTTTTCCGAAGACTAAAATACCGATAAAGTAAAAATAATCTCTCTCTCTCTTCAATTCATAATAAATCACAAGCACATCTATATCCTTATACAATAGAAATCGAATTTATTAAATATTCTAATATAAAGAGATAATGGAAATTTTTTATTACAAGAAGAGATAATATTTAATTTGATTCTTGAATTTGCACATTAATTTTAATTAATTCTTACAATTTTAATTATCTCTATTTAATTTTTAAATTTTATAAATGTGATTCATATTAGTTACTAAAATAATTTGGTACATAGATTAATTTCTTGACCTATTAAATAAAAAAAACACCGTGAACTAAAAAAACAGAGCTATAATTGATTTTGAATGAACTAATTCTATCAATCTAAAATGTCATTAATTGGGGAGCTAGTCTATGTACATAGCTGTCAATGACTAATGAGTTTTCTAGATAAAAAAACTTATGGAATTTTATTAATCTTTCATCGAGTTTAATCAGAAGTCAATTTTTTTTAATTTTATATTTTTAAATTTTAAATTTTAATTTTTAAAATCTTAAATCTTTCAAAAAAATAAGAGTTAAAATATTAAATTTATTATAAAAAAATAATTAACGTTAGCTAATAAAAAGTGAATTTTTTATATTTATTCATCTTTTATGTATTTGGTTTAAGTGAAAGACTACTCCAAATAAATAAAACACACAAAACTAACGAAGAGATTATAAATAAGCTAAAAAGTTCATCTAATCCATGATAATAGGATAAAATGAATTGGGTCTAAATTCATGGATTACAGATATAATAAAAAAGTTAATAGGTAGTGTTCTTATCAGCTTGAGCCGAGGTATAAGTCGTCCTTCTGGTAAGGTCGGCAAACTTCTAAGGCGTGATCCAAATTTCGTCGGCAAAGGAAGAGTGGGAGAGGTGGGTACCTGCAAAGGCACTCCGACGCTCAAGTCAATAAGAGAATATGTATGAAGACTTTTTCTTAGAGAGATTGCCTACCTCTTTTGTTCCTGTCTCTTGCTTTTATATTTGTTCGGATAGGGATGACTGTTGTTTCTAGGTCGTAACGTCTGGGGAGAAAATTAATCATATGTCCGACGTTATGTAAATAAATGCCAATCATTGCGAATGCTCGGCTATTATTGTGGGTGCGTTACCGAGCTATAATTCGTAACCGATCTTACTGGTCATATCACAGCCCCCAAGCTTAGCCTGGCCTTGAGGAGACGGGTTGAGCTTTTTGACGAGTTATAGCTCGGTGTATGGAGCCCCCAGGTAACGTCTCTCTCAACCCAGCTATAATCCTCATTGTTTTCAACTTGAGGTAACAATTTTTTCTTTTTATCACCCATTCTCAGTGAAAGATTAGAAGCAGAAGAGGTAAAGAAGGTTTACTAACCTCTGGTACTCATGCTTCTATGAAAACCTGATGCTTCCCACTTAAACAGAATAGCAAAGGAACCAACCTTCATCCTGAGCCACTAATTAAATGAACTTTTCAGTTCCATGAATTAATCTACACCGTTTACCTAAACCCACTTAGAACGGTTATGGAACAACTTGGGAAGTTGAACCCAATCATAATAATGACTACGCACAAGACCCAATAAAACAAACTGTTTCATAATAACTTCACACTTCTCTATTTATAAAAAGTATTACTGAGTGAGCCACGTTGACCTGGGGGCTCCATACACCGAGCTATAACTCGTCAAAAAGCTCAACCTGTCTCCTCAAGGCCAGGCTAAGCTTGGGGCTGTGATATGACCAGTAAGATCGGTTACGAATTATAGCTCGGTAACGCACCCACAATAATAGCCGAGCATTCGCAATGATCGGCATTTATTTACATAACGTCGGACATATGATTAATTTTCTTCCCAGACGTTACGACCTAGAAACAACAGTCATCCCTATCCGAACAAATATAAAAGCAAGAGACAGGAACAAAAGAGGTAGGCAATCTCTCTAAGAAAAAGTCTTCATACATATTCTCTTATTGACTTGAGCGTCGGAGTGCCTTTGCAGGTACCCACCTCTCCCACTCTTCCTTTGCCGACGAAGTTTGGATCGCGCCTTAGAAGTTTGCCGACCTTACCAGAAGGACGACTTATACCTCGGCTCAAGCTGGTAAGAACATTGGCGCCCACCGTGGGGCCCGAAAAATTTGAAACATCATTTGTGGTAAGCCCCAAGATCTCCATGCACTCTCATGGCTAATGCTCCCCCGCCCACTTCATCCGAACTTTTGAGGATGGTGACCGAGCTTCAACAAGCAAACCAGCGAATGGCAGAGGACAACTAGAGAATGCAAAACCAAATTGCGCAGTTAGTGCAAGCTCGCTTAGAGCACCATAACCATGATCACGAGAACAACGAACGAACTCATGTTTCTGAGACACCACAAAGCGACAACGAAGGAAATCAACAGAATGACGAAGCTCAGCCTGATAACGAGGAAGAACAACCTGACAACTCGGCGGGACCATTTACAACAGATATAATGAACTTCTAACTCCCCAGACAATTCACTCTTCCGACAACTTTAACCCCATATGACGGATTGGGCGACCCAAAGCAGCATGTCAAAAAATTCCGATCTATTATGATTGTTAACGGTGCATCCGATCCAATTCTTTGTCGATGTTTTCCATCTTTTTTAGACGGTCCTGCACTTGACTGGTTTTGCTCTTTGCCTGCAGATTCGATATCCCGTTTTCAGGAGTTGGCTGCCCAATTTGAAGACCATTTTGCAGCGTCCGCAATATATCTACACGATTCTGACTATTTGACGACCATAAGGCAGGGAGCACAAGAAAGCCTGAAGGATTATATCACCCGCTTTACAAAGGTCGCCATGAGGATCCCCGACCTCCATCCAGAAGTTCATCTCCACGCCATAAAAAGCGGCCTCCGCCCTGGCAAATTTCAGGAAACTATCGCTGTGACAAAGCTCAAAACTTTAGCTGAGTTTCGTGAAAAGGCCAAAGGTCAGATTGATGTCGAAAAACTCAGGCAAGCAAGGAGGACAGAAAGGTCAACCACAAGCAAAGATGACGATAAGCCTCGAGATAGCAAAAAAGCATTTAAGCCGGTCCCTCGTTATGGCTCATACACTCAATTCAACACAAAAAGGGACGATATTATCAAGGAGATATTGAACTCTAAACTAATTAAGCCTCCTCACAAAGCCGGCAATTATCCAGAATCAAAGAGCGTCGATAGATCGAAGTATTGCACTTTTCACCAGAAACACGGACACACCACTGACGAATGTGTCATTGCTAAAGATCTTCTTGAACGACTAGCAAGGCAGGGGCATCTCGACAAATTTATTGCAGGGCATATCCAGAAGAACACTAGCCCCGCCCCATATACATCAACAGCTGGCGCATCCTCAAAAGGAAAGGAAAAAGCACCGGCCCAACCTAGAGGAGTAATAAACTGTATTTCAGGGGGCTACGCTGGAGGAGGACACACAAGCTCAGCCCGAAAACGTACTTACAGAACCATGCTGGCAGTAACCGATGCCCCAAGCAATCCTCAGCCACTGACGAATGTCCCAGAAGTGACTTTCAGATCAACCGACTTTAACGGTGTTGATACCAACCTAGATGACCCTGTTGTCATCTCCATTCAATTAGGAGACCTGATAGTAAGAAAGGTTTTACTCGACCCAGGAAGTAGTGCAGATGTCTTATTTTTCACCACCTTCAAAAAGATGAAGCTGAGCAACAATATTATGCAGCCATACCTGGGAGACCTGGTCGGATTTTCAGGAGAATGAGTTCCTGTACTGGGATCAGTGTGGTTACAAACCACACTCGGTGAGCAACCACTATATAAGACACAAGATATTCAGTATCTTGTAGTCGACTGTTTTAGCCCTTATAATGTCATTTTAGGCAGACCCTTTTTAAATAAATTTGCTGCAATCGTATCTACTGTTCACCTTTGAGTCAAGTTTCCTGTGCAGGACAATGTTATAGCTACAATTCACGGAGATCTCCAGGAAGCTCGGCAATGCTACAACACGAGCTTAAAGCCATTCAAAAAAGTCGGACAATCACATATCAACTTCATAAAGTCCGAACAGATAACACCAGCCAAACTTGACCCCCGCGCTGACTTCGAAGATCGGCCTATGCCAAATGAGGAGTTAGCAAAGATTACTCTAAATGATGATCCAATGAAATTTACTTTTGTGGGCACTTCCATGAGTACAGAGGACAGGAAAAGCCTTACAAGTTTCCTACAGGAGAATGCCGACCTATTCGCATGGACCTCTGCTGATATGCCAGGAATAGATCCGTCTGTTATAACACACAAATTGGCATTAAATCCAACAGCTCGGCCGATCTCCCAGAAAAAAAGAAACCTCGGCACTGAAAAACGACAAGCATCAATCGCCGAGGTGAAAAAACTCATCGACGCCAACTTCATCAGAGAAATCAGATTCACAACATGGCTGGCCAATGTGGTTATGGTAAGAAAAAATAATGGTAAGTGGCGCATGTGCGTCGATTTTACTGATTTAAATAAAGCATGTCCTAAGGATGCTTACCCCCTACCTTGTATTGATACCTTGGTTGATAACTCTTGTGGCTACGGTACGTACTTTAAGCTTTATGGACGCATATTCTGGTTATAACCAGATCCTTATGCACTCAACAGACCAGGAAAAAACGGCTTTCAAAACTGAGAATGGTAATTACTGCTATAATGTTATGCCTTTTAGTCTAAAGAATGCATGAGCCACATATCAACGGTTGATGAATAAAATCTTCCAGCAGCAAATAGGCCGGAATATAGAGGTTTACGTTGATGACATGGTCGGCAAAATAAAGCTCGGCGACTCTCATATCCAGGACCTAGCCGAAATCTTCGGACAAATCCGACGATACAATATGAGGTTAAATCCAGAAAAGTGCGCCTTCAGAGTTTAGGGAGGAAAGTTCCTCGGATTCATCCTTACTAGCCGAGGAATTGAAGCAAATCCAGAGAAATGTCAAGCAATACTTGGCATGCAAAGTCCATCCACAGTAAAGGAGGTTCAAAGGCTAACAGGACGATTAGCCGCTCTATCTAGATTTTTACCATGTTTAGCACCTAAATCCTCAAATTTTTTTCCAATGTTTGAAAAAGAAAGCAAAACACTTTGAATGGAACCAAGATTGTGAAATGGCTTTCAAAAGCTTAAAAGAATTTCTTTCAAAACCCCCTGTTTTACAAAAACCAAAGTCCTGCGAGCCATTATACATATATTTGTCTATTACTGATGTTGCCATTAGTTCTGCTCTTGTAACAGAAACAGATAAGAACCAACAGCCAGTCTATTTTGTGAGCAAGTCCTTATAGAACCCCGAGCTTCGCTACCCAAGGTTGGAAAAGCTCACCTTAGCCCTAGTATTCTCATCAAGACGCCTCCGACCATACTTCCAGAGCCACACGATCATCGTCAGAACGGGACAACCTTTACGGCAGGTTCTTTTGAAACCCGAGCTGGCAAGAAGACTAATTAAATGGGCCATTGAGTTGTCAGAATTTGACATTCAATATCAGCCAAGAGGGTCGATCAAGTCCCAATACCTAGTTGACTTTGTTGCTGAACTCACGGAACCATGGTCAGACACATCAAGTCCAAGGTGGACCTTGTTCGTAGACGGAGCTTCCAATCCTCAAGGTGCTGGTGCTGGAATACTACTCGAAAGCTCGGATGGCATAGTTCTCGAGCATTCCCTTAGATTTTCATTCAAGGCCAGCAATAACCAGTCCGAATACGAGGCCCTCATAGCAGGGCTCAGGTTAGCCACCGATTTACATATCGATAATTTAAAAGTTTACTGCGATTCATTATTAGTAGTTCAACAACTACTAAAAAATTTTTCAACAATCCACATTATTCACATACCTAGGGAGCAAAACCATAGGGCGGATATTTTATCAAAATTAGCAACCACACAAGCCCACACCACAACTCTTTTACAGTCAACTCTAGATAAGCCGAGCATTGATGCACTTAATGTTCTAAACATAGTTAATAAAGATAATTGGCAACACCCTTACATTCAGTACCTCCGTTCTGGATCCATTCCGAAAGATATTGAAAATAAAGGCAAATTCAGAAGACAAGCCTCCTATTATACATTGTTAAATGATAATCTGTATAGGCGAGGATACTCTCGACCTTTGTTAAAATGTTTGAACAGGGCAGAGACCGACCTTGTCTTATCCGAGGCTCACGAAGGCATTTGTGGAATACACTCTGGAGCTCGAAGCCTGTCACAGAAAATTCTTCGAGCCGGCTTTTACTGGCCAACGATATGGGAAGATAGCAAACACAAGGTCAGAACATGTGATAATTGTCAGAAGCATTCGCCGACCATTCATCTACCAGCAGAGCATCTTCATCATTCAACGGTAAGCTGGCCATTTGACAAATGGGGAATCGATATTCTAGGACCATTCCCTACTGCTCCAAGACAGGTAAAATATTTGGTAGTTGCAATTGATTATTTTTTCAAATGGATCGAAGCACAACCTTTGGCAAAAATCACATCAGCACAAATGATAAGCTTCGTTTGGAAAAGCATAATATGCAGATTTGGTATACCAAGTCACATTACAACTGACAATGGTCGTCAGTTTATCGACCAAAGTTTTAAAGCTTTTTTGCAGAATCTAAAAATAAAACAACATTTTTCTTCCGTCGAACATCCACAGTCCAATGGGTTAGCAGAAGCTGCTAATAAGGTCATTCTCCAGGCTTTGCGAAAAAAGCTCGACAGTGCAAAAGGGTTATGGGCCGAGCTTGTCCCAGAAGTATTATGGGCGTATAATACTACAGCTCATTCGACAACAAAGGAAACCCCATTTCGTTTGGTCTATGGATCTGAAGCTATGATCCCTATAGAAGTGTCACAGGGCTCAATGCGGACGTTAGCTAAAGAACATGATCAAGCTCGGCAAACAGAGCTCGACTTAATCGAAGAAATACGAGAAACAGCAGCCATTCGGCACCGAGCATTACAGCAGCAACTTAGCCGACGATATGGGCAGAAGGTGATCCCAAGATCCTTCAGCACTGGTGATTTAGTACTCAGAAAAACAGAGCAAGCTCGCCGACCTCCCTCCCATGGGAAGCTTGCCGCAACATGGGATGGTCCGTACAGAATATCTGAAGTCCTCGGCAGAGGAGCATACAAGTTGGAAAACATAAATGGCACTAAACTTCCTAGCACATGGAACGTCAGCTCCCTGAAGCGATATTACAGTTAGTAAAGCAGCAACCCAGTACTCTTTTTCCTACCATGAGAATTTTTCCCAAAGGGTTTTTGCTCGTGAAGGTTTTAATGAGGCTGGCTTACCTTGAACAATTAAGATATTTTATAGGTACTGTTGTTTATAAAATGTAATTTTTATTTTATTTCATACACACTCATTAAGCAGATCACTCATTCCCCGAAAGGGACTTATTCCGCGCAATGATACACTCCTTTAAAGGAGAAACCGATGATAGCTAAAGTCGCATTACTACAATAACGAATGCGCAAATAACATAACTATAACTGTCATTCAAGCCATTTAAGGGCAACAAAATACATGATTGGGAAACAGACAACCCTAATCAAAGCAGTTTTTCACAAATAAGTACTTAAGTACAAAATACTAATGTTCAGAAAAAGAAACCAAATTCTCGCTTTGAACAGTTAAACCTTTCAGATATGCAACAAAAAGCAAGCTACTAAAGCTACACAAAGAAAATATCAGTCAACCAAATTATCATCTCCCTCCTCACCAGTCTCTTCGTCATCGACGAGTTTACCATCCCGAATTATCTTGCCAGGATCCATAGCTGAAAAATCTTCATCCGAAAACAGAAACCTTGCTTGATTAACAGCTCGTTGAAACCCCTCAGCAAAAGCATCCAAAATGTCCACTTCCTTACGACTCTCAAGCTCTTTCATCTTCGCCGACACCTCGATAACTTGATCACTCAAACTCGTCAAGTCATTTTCTTTTTTCTTCAGTAAACCAGAAATCTCTTCATGGCATTCTTTTTCCGCTTTCAAATCAGTCTCAACCTCAGATAACCTTTTCTTCAAATCACTTACATTCATTTCCTTCAGCAAAAGTTGCTCCTTTAACTCGGCAACTCGGGAAGCCTCACCAATCGACTTCCTATGTTTTTTCTCCTGACTCCGCCCGATGCTAGCTAGCCGAAAACCTAGTACCTAATATTCACAGTTCAGTGTTCAGCCCTCAAACACATTTTTTTTAAAAAAAAAAAGAAGAAGAGAAGAAACAGAAAAAGAAACCTGTAGAAACTGATCAACCCCTATATCCCCAGCCTCTTCCACTCGCCTAATATCTGTCACAGTCTGAACGACTTCATCGGCCACAATGTTGAAGGGAAACTTCTTGTTCCACATTGACGAACTCTCCCCCTCCTCTTCAAATAGGTGTAGCCTCTCCTGCTTTATCAAAAAGTTTGATAAATCTTCCAACTGAACGCTTTCGTCTTTACCTTGTACATCATCTAGCAGAGCTGACTCTGACTTCCTCTTTTTAAAAACAATCGCCTTCTTCCTCGGCGGGGGCTGATTAACTTCGGCACCTCCATCAGCCTTGTCTTGATTGGACGACGATCCCTCAAAGTTTTTGGTCTTAAATCGAGACCTTAGGCTAGATGCAGTTACCCCGGGAAAATTGCCAGCTGCAACATTAAAACATTATTTGGTCAATTCATCAACAACTGTTAAAACCAACAAACAGTCTTTTCAACGTCTTACCGAAATATTTTATAACAGAGCTCTTATCTTCTTCCCAAGGAAGCAGATCAGAAACCGAAATTAAACCACCTTTATCAACCATCTCTATCAGAAACGAAATTATACATTCATTTCGACTGTTTATGAACCCGGGACCCAGTATGTGTTGCGGGTGGCAACACCAGTACATGGAAAATTTTTCCCCCAAATGCTCGTCAATGTAAAATGGGAATTCCTCATCAGCCGATTTTACTTTCAGAAACATTTCTTTCAAATCTTTAAAAGACGATTTATAAAGCTTGAAAACAGAAAAATTCGGTGTACTATTCAGATTAATCCACAGACCTTTCCATACCCCTTTAGCTTGAAATAAGCAAAAAAACAGTTCTAAATCCGCTTCAATTTCAAGAAAATCCATCAAAGCTTGAAAACACCTGATAAAAGCCCAGCCATTTGGGTGTATTTGAGAGGGAGCGCAATTCATTTGTTTCAACACATTACATTCAAAACTAGTGAAAGGAAGCTTCACTCGCAACTCCTCCATGACACAACTATACATATAAAAACTTTGAAAATCATTTTTTCTATGAAAAACACGATCAGACCGACTGCATGGCAGCAGTTCCACCCGAAACCCAGCCCTAACTATCCTACCCAGATTTACCCTATTGACACTCTCAATATCAGAAAACAATGAATCCTGTATGTGAACGTCTCTCTCAACCCAGCTATAATCCTCATTGTTTTCAACTTGAGGTAACAATTTTTTCTTTTTATCACCCATTCTCAGTGAAAGATTAGAAGCAGAAGAGGTAAAGAAGGTTTACTAACCTCTGATACTCATGCTTCTATGAAAACCTGATGCTTCCCACTTAAACAGAATAGCAAAGGAACCAACCTTCATCCTGAGCCACTAATTAAATGAACTTTTCAGTTCCATGAATTAATCTACACCGTTTACCTAAACCCACTTAGAACGGTTATGGAACAACTTGGGAAGTTGAACCCAATCATAATAATGACTACGCACAAGACCCAATAAAACAAACCGTTTCATAATAACTTCACACTTCTCTATTTATAAAAAGTATTACTGAGTGAGCCACGTTGACCTGGGGGCTCCATACACCGAGCTATAACTCGTCAAAATGCTCAACCCGTCTCCTCAAGGCCAGGCTAAGCTTGGGGGTTGTGATATGACCAGTAAGATCGGTTACGAATTATAACTCGGTAACGCACCCACAATAATAGCCGAGCATTCGCAATGATCGGCATTTATTTACATAACGTCGGACATATGATTAATTTTCTCCCCAGACGTTACGACCTAGAAACAACAGTCATCCCTATCCGAACAAATATAAAAGCAAGAGACAGGAACAAAAGAGGTAGGCAATCTCTCTAAGAAAAAGTCTTCATACATATTCTCTTATTGACTTGAGCGTCGGAGTGCCTTTGCAGGTACCCACCTCTCTCACTCTTCCTTTGCCGACGAAGTTTGGATCGCGCCTTAGAAGTTTGCCGACCTTACGAGAAGGACGACTTATACCTCGACTCAAGCTAGTAAGAACAGGTAGTAAAATTGTGAATTTAAGAACTTAATTTTAAAAAAGTAAAATATGATAGATGAAAGAGAAATATTATATTAAAAGATAACATTATCATTTAATACAAAACAAGATTATTTTTTTTTAAATAAAATTATTATTATAATCCTTATTACTAATTTTAACATATTTGGTCTCTTTTTTAATTAATCTTTACTAATGGTCCTTACTATTAATTCACCCTAGGTTTTGCAAAATTAGGTCAGGACCACTATCCTAAAGATAGGTTTTACAAAATTAGGTCGAAACCACTGTGCATAAAAATAGAAAGAAAACTCAATTACAATGGAAAAGAATAATAACATTAAGAAATAATATGGATAATTTTATTATAAATTTTTTTGTCCTTATTCTCAAATAAATTTTATTAGGTCCTTTATAATAATTTTAGTTTAATTGGTCCTTTTCAATAATAAATATGTGATAATGATCCTTTATGCTAATTTTTCCTTAAATATAATTGCAATTACTCCAATACCTCGCATTTTTGTCTATATGTGCATTTGATCATCTTCATGATCTTGTTTCTTACCCTATTAATTACTGTTACTTTATTAAAGGTATGTATTTATGGTTGTGTTGAATACATGTTAGTATGTTACTAATAGTTGCACTTGGAGGGTATTTTTTAATTAATTATATTCAACAACAATAGTAATTAAGTAGGCTGTAAAAAAAAAAGGTAATACGAAGAAAATTTCTAAGTGTTGAAAAATATTTTGTGTATTTAATATTTTTATCATATCCTCGGTCCCTCACTATATCAATATATATTTAGTATGTATTATATGATCATTTATGTATTTTATTGTTTTAACATGGATATTTTAAATATAAAATTAGTATGTGTTCATCACACCACGTCGTATTTATTTATTAATTATTGAGGAATAATTATAAATCTTAACTAGGAATTCAAATTTATATTTATTTTTTAAAACTTTAAAAATATAAAAATATATTTTTTTTAGAATTAAAAAAATTACGAAGATAATCTACGATTTCCAATCATTGTTATTTATGCTTTCGTAAAATGTATACTTGTCATATAATAATATAAAAATGAGCTTCACATATTTAAAATTTTAAAATTGTTTACATCCAAAATTATGTTAAATTATCATGGAATGGTTTTTATTTTTATTAGATTTATCTAATATAATCACGATTTACGAATCAATAATAAAAATTTGATACTCATTATTCTGAATTTTTAAAAATGTCGTATTTAAAAATATTTTAATTTTAAAATAATCCCGTGAACAAATTACTTTTGTTAACTGGTCAAAAATATAAAAAAAAACTAATTAATAAATAGTGTAGGATTTCTATAATTTTCTTTTTCTTGTTGAGGAGCCAAATTCAAATTGAATAGACAATATAAATCATGTCAAAAAAAAGAAAAAAATCAATTATCAGACAGTATAAGTATATGTATATTATATGGATCCGCTAGGGAGACAATGGACTATTTGTACAATGTGTTATTAAAAGATCGAACTTTTGACCTTTTCAATTTAGTACTCTAATACCATGTCATGATACCACTCATCCCAAATACTTCAGTTGATGAAAAAAGATAACACTAATGATTATATCTTTAATATTCCATAAACTTCCATTGTATACATTATATAAATATTCCATTGGCTTCTCATACTTTCCCATATTATATATATGTACATTACTACAAAACTAATTACTTTAGCATGTAGTACTATAAGAACAGCCTTGTTCCAATTTTCTTATAAATAGCTAGAGGCAACTCTAGTCCTCTATATGTAAAGCAAGTCACGCAAACATTCAATATCATATACATTATACAAACAATAAACTTGCTATTTACAAAAAAAACTTCTCATACGATATAAGATGAAACTAGAAGTTGGACTGCCAAATATAGAGTAGAGCTTTTGATTGGAGAATAATTCTGTGTTTATTTATTCAATATATAATATTTGATTTTTTTTTGTATTTATATAATTGAATAAATTAAAAATATAAACTTTTTAGTTTTTATAAATTACAATATTATACTTTTAGCTCCAATATTTAAACTTTAAAAATAATAGTAGTATAATACCAATATTTATTATACCTAATGTAATTTATTATATATTACTCTCGTACTCCAGTATATATATTTGTAAATCAAATACCAATACACAATACAATTTTTTCACTTTTGTATTGTAATAATATTTATTGTATATTTTAATTTATAAAATCAATAAAACATAAGGAACTTACAACAAAATAATTAATAACTGAATTTAAAATAAAAAAATATTAAAAGTAAATAAAAAAATGGAGTATCAAACTCATTTCGGAATTTAGATTTTGGAGTAAGAAATTTTTACCAAATCATACGCCTATCATGAAATTAATGGTCATGTGTTGGTCTCCTATGTATACACACCTGCCTCTCATAACCTACTTTTTATCATATACCCTAATTAGTCATTATAATAATAATAATAATAATAATAATAATAATAATAATAATAATCCTATTTTTAATGTTATATGGTGACTAGAAATGAAATTTTACTATGAAATGGCTCCAAGACCCAGGGACGGATGCACGTGTATAAGTGTAGGGCAAACGCCCCACTATAATTTAAATTTTTTTTAGTAGTATATGATAATAAAATTTATTTGCCTCCATTAAATTATTAAATTTGACCCCACAATAATTTTTTACTCAATTTTTGGTACTTCATAATCAATTTAAAAATTTTATATTAGATATTGTTAAAATGATCAATTCACAATTTAAATAAAATTTTTGTTTTTTCTTAGAAATCGACTCAAAACAGTATTATTTATCTTTTTTTATTAGTTTTAATTTTTTTTCGATAACAACTGTATTAATTGAAATAACTTTTTCAACTATGAATTTCAATAAAAATTGGCTTCTAATTATATGAGAAGTAAATTTTTAAATATGTGTGTGTAAGAGTAATACTACACATTCAAGTTTTTTTATGAACTAAATCTAATCAAGTTAAACAATAAGATTTTGAATAATGTCAGTCATAACTGATTTTTGTTATCAGACTAATTTGGTTGGACTTAGTTAACAAAAAACTTGAATATGTAGTATTATTCTACATAAAAAGAGAGATATTCCGATTGTATTATTAAGAAAAAGATTATTCAATTTTTTTTTAAATATAAAACCTAAATAATAAAATTTTAAAGAGTAAAGTATATTTTTTGTCCCTAAAGTGTTTGACAAAAATTTTAAAAATACCCTTAAGTTTTATTTTGTTTCAATTTTGTTCAAAAAGTTTTCGATTTACATCAAATATATACTCCATAACAGCTAATTTTTCAAAAAATTTAAGACTAATTCAACAACAATTTCATAAAAATAACTCTCAACACAAGCAAATCAAGCATAATTTTCATGCATTATTGTTAGATTAGTCTTAAATTTTTTGAAAATTTAGCCGTCAAGGATATATTTGATGCAAATAAAAAACTTTTGGGACAAAACTGAAACAAAATAAAACTTAAGGATATTTTTGAAACTTTTGCTAAATTTCAGGGATAAAAAGTATACTTTACCTAATTTTAAATTATATGTTATAATTTAAATTACTATTTTAGTGTTTTAATTTGTAAATTATATATTTTAAAGACTAATCATATTATATGCACATAAAAAATAATCACATGTATACATATTGAAATAAAAAATACAAATTAAAAATAAATTAAAAATACATATATTTATATATAAATATCTAACGATTAATGAATAATTTGATAGCTTACCCATAATATTTTTATTATAAAATATTTTATTATATTATATATATTTTGTCCCTACTATCAAAATTTTTTGAATCCGTCACTGCGAAGACCCATAGATAATGATTCGATATGGTAAGAGAAATTATTTTATTTATTTTTATTGATATGTAGAGTTGAGAAATATTTTATGATTTTAAAATGAGAAAGTATGAGGAGCCAATGGAATATTTATATAATAATGAAGGTTTAGGAAGTATTAGAGATATAAGCATTAGTGTTATATTTTTCCATCAGCTGAAACTTTTGGGATAAGTGGTATCATGACATGGTATTAGAGCGCTAGATCTGTAAGGTCCCTAATAATCGGATGGTTATTTTAAATAGTATGCATTTATGCATTTTTATTGTTTTAATATGAATATTTCAAATATAAAATTAGTACATGTTCATCACTTGGTGTCGTATTTATTTATTAAACATTGAGGAATGATTACAAATTTTATTTAGGAATTCAAATTTTAAAATTTATATTTGTTTTTAAAAACATCAAAAATATAAAAAATATAAATTTTTATTTATAATTAAAATAAATTACGAAGATAGTCTAGGATTTTCAACGATTGTTATTTATGCTTTCGTAAAAAATAAAAAATGTCCTTGTCATACTCATATAAATGAGTTAATATGTATTTATTGAATATTTGAATTTTTTATAAAAAAATTAATTAAAAAGTTAACATAAAAAATGTTAAATTAAATAAATAAAAAATATTTAAACTTCAAAAGTAATAGTAGTATAACACCAATATTTATTGTATATTTTAATTTATAAAATTAATAAAACATAACTTGAGTTTGTAACTTGTAATAAAATAATTAATAAACTGAATTTAAAATAAAAAAATGCTAAAAGTAAATGAAAAAAGGGAGTATGAATTATGAAACTCATTTCTGAATTTGAATTTTGGAGTAAGACATTTTTACCAAATGATAATGTGCCTCTTCTCTTTCCCTAACACGGTAAAATTTACCTATCAATAAATTAAATGACACATGCTTCTGATATTAGTATTTTGGTTTTTAAAGCATATATTGATATGAGACTACACCTCATTACACCAATTATATTATTATAGAATATTAATCCTTTTTTAAATGCTAGTGCTTGCAAGTTTTCTTATATATATATATATATATGGAAAAAGTAAAAAACTAATGGCAAGACAAAAAGAGACCGAATATAACTAATAAGGATGTGAGAAATTGTTTTATTTTATTTATTGATATTCAGGGTTAAAAAAATATTTTATAATTTTAAAATATATATTTAATATGTATTATATGATCATTTGTGCATTTTTATTGTTTTAACATAAATATTCACCTATTGACCTACATATCATAAGCTTCTTTTTATCATACCCTCAGTCCTTTTTTTTTTTTAACCCTCAGTCCTTTACTATATCAATTATGGGTAATTTAATATTTTTTTAAATGCTATAGTGGCTAAGAAGTTTTATTATGAGATGACCCGTAGATAATGACTCGATATGGACATATGGTCAGAGAAATTATTTTATTTTATTTTTTCTAAAGTTAACATCTTTATTGTAATCAAATAGTTCAATTGAAATAGCCACACAATCAGAATAAGCATATACAATAATAACAAATTTGGGACCACCAAATATAGAGTCCAGCCAAATGACATGTTTTAGATAAAACTTTTCCTGTGTCTTTGGGTTTCTTCTGTTAGCACCGACTTAACAGAATTGCTCAAGAGAGTAGCGCTTTTTTCTGTTTTCTTGTCAATTCGCGATCGTCTCGCTTTGATTGCTATTTTTTTTCGCTTTGTGCGGTTTATCTTCTCATCTGTAGATGGCAGAAATTTCTTCACAATAAAATTATTAAGATATCACTAATAATTCTACCACCGATACAATTTTACAAACCAATAAAGACTAGGTTCTAATTTCTAATAAAGACCCAAAAATTATAGAATATGAGGACAGTGATGTACATGCGGGGATAGCAAAATGCAAGCTAAGTCTCGTTGGAAGGTTCATTACAGGAAAATTCATTTCTTCCACCGTGATACAGACAACTATGAATAATATTTGGAGAAAACCAGCTGACTTTAGTATGATCGAATTAGCATCACAAATATATCAATTTTTCTTTCAAAATGAAACTGATTTAATATGAGTTCTTCGGGGTTCACCTTGGCTGTTCCGTAATGAATGGTTACTACTTACTAGATGGACCAGAAATTTCAACATTAACACCAGCCTTCAATAGTGTAGAACTCAAACTACAACTCTGGAACCTGCCAGAACATTGCAAAACCACCACACTAGGAATCAAAATTGCTGAACGCCTTGGTAAAGTGAAAGAGTGTAAAATGTTTATGGCAGGACCGGGTCAAAGTAGTTTCTTGAAAGCCACGATACATATGAACATATTGCAACCAATCAAAAGTAGGGTATTTATGGAAAATAAGACTGACGGTCGTACTTGGATTAAGTTCCGCTATGAACGGCTGCCCACTTTTTGCTACTATTGTGGTCTAATTGGTCATAATGAAAATAACTGTGCCCAGGCAGATCTTAAGGATCCAAATCAACCCGACAAAAAGGAGCTTGGACCATGGATACGAGCTAATACGATTGGAACTATAGTCGAGCATCGGGCAACAGAGGAGGATTTTCAAGGAGATGGACGTTTTGATCCAAAAACAGGTAGGGTTGACGTTTTAGACGGTTTTGCAAAGCTATCTGTGAAAGATACCTGAGATTATGCTCTATCAGGACAAATAGACATCGTAAGTGAGATGAATCCAGTCGATCATTCAGGTCAGAACACCTCTAATGCGCTAACAAAACAGAAAGACAATACTGAACATACGATAGATAAACAAACGCAAGAACAAGGATTGGAACCCCATAGAGTACCAACTGCCTTGGAGGAAAAAACTACACCGACATACGACATGGGGAAGCATACACTAAATATTTTACAAGAGAAGGCAGGTGCACAACGGAATGAGGAAAGGAGCAGCAACCAAGCCTATTCATTCCTCAAGGGTTACAAAGTGGAAGCGGATGGCTCAAGATTTACTCACCCATCCTAACCCCCATCACCAAAGTGTGTTGCTTACATGAAAGAGGAAAACTGGAGACATTCAAGAAATAGAGTGGGAGGAGAATGACTACCTCATCAAAAAACACAACCGGACAAGCCCGGAACATTTAAATTTGGCAGGGGCTGCAGAGCAGCCCTGCCAGCATCAATGAAACTCATTAACTGGAATTGCCGTGGGCTTGGGAACCCATGGACAGTGAGAACTCTCAACAAGCTCTTAACACAATAAGTTCCCAACCTTGTATTCCTTATGGAAACAAGAAAAAAAAATGGTTGAGTTAAATCGGATTCGTGGCAGAGGAGGTTTGCATAATATTTTGGGAATTGACTGTGAAGGAGATGGGAGACAAAGATCAGGAGGATTAGCAGTTATGTGGGACAATTCCCTAGTTTTGGAAGTATCATCGCCAAATCATATAGAGCTTATAGTCAAACCACCGGATCAGACTCGCCCTTGGAGGGTTATTGGTTTCTATGGTTGTCTAGATGTAGCTAATAAATATAAATCTTGGGAGCTTCTTAATCGGTTAAGACAAGCACATCAGATGCCTTGGCTAGTTTGTGGCGACTTCAATCAGATTTTGGAACAAAAGGAAATATTGGGTGGGCTACCTGTCACCTATGCTCAAGTCCGAGGCTTTCAAGATTCATTGCAACTTAATGAACTATTTTGATTTGGGATTTGTGGGACATGCCTTTACATGGTCTAATAATCAAATTGGCGAAGCTAATATACAAGAACGTTTAGACCGAGCAGTAGCGACTATCGATTGGAAAGAGGCTTTTCCGGAGGTGATTGTACGTCATTTGAACCAATATCGCTAAGATCATTGTCCTATTCTAATTGATATGGATGGGGCACGAAAGCAAAAGAGAAAGCGGCCATACTTGTTTCGGTTTGAAGAGGTTTGGTTACAAAAGGAGGAATGTAAAGAAGTTGTTAAGCGAGCCTGGATTGGGAGACAAGGACATCTGGCGATTACTATAACAAACTGTGGTAGTGTACTTCAGGAGTGGGGATGATATAATTTCGACCAACTCTTGATGAAAATACAACAGAACCAACAAATTTTGGCTCAACTTACAACTTTTCCACAAACAGAAGATATTTTACAGCAAATAAGAGATATCCAGGCCAAGTTAGATGAACTACTACTTCATGAAGAAATACGGTGGTCCCAACGCTCTAGAGCAACGTGGTTGAAAGTCGGTGATAGAAATACAAAGTTCTTTCACCGAAAAGCATCTCAACGAGCAAAAAGGAATCGTATTGACAGAATAACAGATGATACCGGGATTGTGTATGAAGAAGAAGCAAAAATTGAAGTAATGGTTAATTTTTTTTGAAACCCTCTTTAGGACAAAAGGAGTCTCGGAATTACAGAAGACAATGGAAGTAGTTCGGGATAGAGTCTCTCAAGCAGATTATCAGATTCTTGAGGCACCATTCATAGGAGAAGAGGTGAAAATAGCACTGTTTCAAATGCATCCCACCAAGGCTCCAGGACCAGATGGTTTGCCAGCACTTTTCTATCAACAAATGCGGGACATAGTAGGTGATGAAACCACGCGTTGGGTTTTACATTTTTTGAATGAAGAAGGAGACCCATCAGATCTAAACAAAACTTATATTTGTCTGATCCCAAAATCACAACAACCGAAGCATCCCAAAGAGTTTAGGCATATTTCATTGTGCAACGTGGTGTTCAAAGTAGCAACAAAGGTAATCGCTAACAGAATGAAGCTGATTTTGTCAAGAATTGTAGGCGAATATCAAAGTGCTTTCGTTCCAGGAAGATTAATAACAGATAACGGTTTAGTAGCATTTGAAACGTTCCACTTTATAAAGAAAAAAAAAACAGGGACTAACGGTTATGTCGAACTCAAATTAGATATGGCCAAAGCATATGATAGAATTGAGTGGCCTTTCCTTTTTGAAGTGTTACATAATGTTATGGGTTTCCCTCACACTTGGATAGGATTAATTCGAAGATGCCTCACCACAGTATCCTTCTCAGTCTTAATTAACGGTATACAATCTAGGCCTTTTACACCTACAAGGGGAATTCGACAAGGTGATCCTCTCTCACCCTATTTGTTTATACTATGTGCGGAGGTTTTCTCAGGGTTATTATTAAGAGCACAGAGAACGAAAGCAATCCAAGGTATCCAAGTTTCTAGGCATGCACCAGAAATATCACATCTTTTGTTTGCAGATGACAGTATTCTTTTTCTTAGAACTTCGGATCAGGTTATTCAGGAGGCTAAGGAGATTCTCCAACTCTACCAATTAGCATCTGGACAAAGGATCAATTTGGACAAGTCAGAAATTACGTTTAGCCGAAATGTGCCACTTCTCAGACAAATGCTTATACAAGATTGGTTAGGAGTTAAGGCAGTAGAACATCATGCAAAGTACCTGGGGCTACCTACTTTTGTGGGCAGGTCCAAGAGGCAGATTTTCAACTTCGTCCAAGAACGGGTCTGGAAAAAACTAAAAGGGTGGAAGGAGAAGAGTCTTTCAAAAGCCGGAAAAGAAGTTCTAATTAAGGCTGTGGCCCAAGCAATTCCATCTTACATAATGGGGTGTTTTCAACTACCTAAGAGCCTCTGCCAACAGATGGAGAGTTTAATAAGTAGTTTCTATTAGGGCAGCAACAGGGGAGAAAGAAAAATTCATTGGGTCGGCTGGACAAAACTCTGTAAAGCTAAAGAGGAAGGCGGCCTGGGATTTCAGAGTTTTGAGGCTTTTAATCAAGCTTTATTGGCAAAGCAGGGCTGGCGGCTTATCCAAACACCAGCATCACTAGCTGCTAGAGTTCTCAAGGCAAAATATTATAATCGAACAACCTTCCTAAGATCAGCTATTGGATACCATCCAAGTTATACATGGCGCAGTATATGGTCTTCAAGATGGGTACTAAATTTAGGAGGTTTTTGGCGGATAGGATCCGGTACAACTACTCGTATTTGGGGAGATTCGTGGCTTCCTAACCAGAACAGTTTTAAAATTTGGAGTCCGTGTTCTTATTTTGATCAGGATGCAACAGTCGGCAATCTTATTGATAACGATACCTTGTTTTGGAAAGAGAGCCTAATCAGACACATATTCTATGACTTCGAAGCAACACAAATTCTAAGTCTTCCCATTGACATCAATCAGTAACAAGATAGTTTTGTATGGAAAAACACAAATTCCGGGCTATATGTAGTAAAAAATGCTTACCATCTTATACGATCACAGCCGCAACATGCTGCAGAATCTAGTGAACACCATTTCAGGCCTCAATTCCAATAGAAAATATTATGGAAGATACAAGCTCCAAGACGCACACTTACTTTTGTTTGGCGATTACTCTTACAAGGTCTACCCACTAAGAAAAACCCACAAAAAAGAGGTATTAGTAATTCCACCCTATGTCTCAACTGTTACCTTGAAGAGGAAACTGAAACTTACATTTTTAGATACTGTGAATGGTCTCGCCGATTTTGGTACATTTCTCCTTTTACCCCTTCGAACAGCACACTCTGCAAATCAAACAATAGAAGAATGGATTAGTTCACTGCTTCATCGTCTTGATAACAATGAAAGGGGGATTTTTTTGGAGTGCTTTCATGCTTTGTGGTGGAATATAAATTGATCTTGCCTGTGAAATAGATCGGCTTCAACTCCTCGAGACCAGCCGAGCTATGTGCTACAAGGTTGAACGTCCGTCTCTTGGAATCCGAATTTCTTATGTTCGTCGTGAGTGTGAGAACACGAGCAATACCAAAAGAGGGGATTGTACCTGCAAAGGCACTCCGAAGCTTAAGTCAGTGTGTATTCTAGTTTACTCAGGAAAAACTTAGGTCTTTGGAAATAGTTTACTTCCCTTTTATATGTGACGAGTTCTTTGCCCGTTATATTCTCGGCATTACCGTTTAACTGAGTGATATCATAACCGACCTTATTTTGTCGTTGGAACGTCGGTTATGATGGAGATGTTATTGTCGCGGAGTTATAGCTCATAATTCCGAATAGTAACGGAAGATAACGAGGTACATCATATGTTGCTAATGGTTATGGGGCCGAGTTATAACGTACAATAATGATGACTATTATTATGAGATAATGATGATCATATCACAGCCCCCAAGCTTAGCCTGAGGAGGATTTTAATGAAGCAGGTTGAGCTTTTTTGGATGAGTTATAACTCGGTTTACGTGGGTTAGTGGATGAGCCCCCAGATCAACTTACTTCATTAAAAGATGGTTTTGTGTTTTAAATTTTTGGTACGTGGGGAGTCGTGTCCATTATTTTCTGATGAAAGAGAAAGAGTAATGGTTTCATTTAAGTTTGCTGATTCCCAATGTTGGGTTCACTGTTTGATGTGGCTTTGGGAGTGGGGGTTATCATTTGGAATGTTTTGTTCCTTTAATTGCTTTAATCCTTTCAGATTTTTGTTGGGTGTTGTTGGCTTTTGGTTATATGCTTGCTTCTTTGAAGAATGAGTAAGAGAGGTATGATTCTCCTTTTTCATTTCTGATCCGTTTCTTCTTCTTTCTGTTTATTCTTGTACTGCTTTGTGAGCTAATGGGTTTTGAGAAAGAGAAAAAGGATAAGGTGGATTGGTCTTATGATTGGGTAGGGAAAGATGTTAAATCACGGGTGTCACTTTTCTCTGATGAGGCGGTAGTGAGGGAGGTGGATGTGAATAAAATAGTGAGGGTGGGTTCCGGAGTGAAGGTAGAGTTGTTACCATGTAGTGTGGATGATAGAGTTTATCACCGAGAGTGGGGGTTTGGGTTCTTCTACATGCATAGTTGTGTGCTTGAAGAATTGCGGGTTAGGCTTCCGTTTACGGAGTTTGAGTGTCAGGTTCTTAGGCAGCTCAACTGCGCTCCATCACAGCTTCATCCCAATGGGTGGGCTTTTTTGTGATCCTTTGAGGTTTTGATGGAATTCCTAGAGGAGGTGCCTTCTGTGGATCTATTCTTTTCTTTATTTCAAGCTAAAGGGGTGTGGAAGGGGGGTTGGGTGAACTTCAATAGTACTCCGGGATTTGGGATTTTCAAACTTTACAAGTCTTCTTTTAAAGACTTCAAAGAGATGTATTTTAAAGTCAGGAGTTCAGAGGAGGACTTCCCATTTTTTATTGATGAAAATCTTGCTGAGAGGTTTCCTCTGTTTTGGTGCTCGGAGCCGCAAAATATACTCGGCCCAGAGGTGATATCGCCGAGGAACGAGTGTCTGATAGAGTTTTTGGTGGAGAATGTTGATCGAAAAAATTTGATATCGATGTATGAGTTGCTGAAGTGGGAGGAGGATAAAGGTGCTGTTGTAGAGTATTTGGGTGAGTTTTTAGGGCTTATGTTGATGTCTGTCTTTTTTTCTGAAAAGTCTAACATGAATTATTTTTTGTAGGTGGGAAGTATCCTGGCGTCTCTGCTGCGTCTCTGAGGACGCGGTTCAAGAATAAGAATTTGGAGAAGGAGGTATCTTCATCTAATGCTGAGAAGGTTGTTGGGACTGGCGAGGTTACGCAGCCTCGTCAAGGTCGGAGGAAGGTGATTGCGAAGAAGAGAAAGAAGTTCGACCTTGTGGATTTATCGGATGATTCTGATGAAAAAGAGTTAGGTGTTCCTCTGGAAGAGATACAGGCTTTTATGGAAAATCAAAAAAGGCTTCACGAAATTTCTGAACAAAGTGAGGCATTTTCGGTGTGGGGAAAAGAGTATCCTTATATGACTGTTGTGGACGAGTATTGCCAATCGTCGGCTGATGTTACTCTTGCAAAGGAGGTTGGGGATATGGCTATTGGGCAATATATGCAGGTAATAACCTACTGATTTTTCCTTAATTTTCTTTTGGGAGTCTTATGAGTTCTGGTTTATTTTGTTCTCTAGGTTGTTGGGCTGCGCCTTGCAAGTCTTGGGCGTAGCCAGGAGTTGAAATATAAGGGGGTTGCTGCAGAAAAGGGAGAGGTGTCTGTTTTGAAGGAGGAGTTGGTTAAGTGTAAGAGTCTTACTGCTGAGCTTCAAGCCCGTTTGACTGAGACCGAGAAGTTGCTGAAGGAGACTAGGGAAAGTTATTCTAAGGATGTGGAGGATTTGAAGAAAAAGGAAAGTGATCTGGTGAACATGCAAACTCGTCTGATTGAGGTTACTGCTCAGTTTAAGGATATGGAGAAGAAAAAGGCGGATGATATATTGGATTCGTTTGTTGAAGGTTTTGAAAGGGCAAGGTTGCAGGTTAAGTTTTTGGTTCCGGATGCCGATCTCTCTGGCATGGATCCTGGAAAGATAGTGCGAGATGGTTAGCTGATTGAAGATGATGGGGACGCAGAAGACGAAGCCGATAATGTTTAGCGTGTTTTGTTAGGAAACTTCTTTGAATTTGTTTTGCATATGTAACAGTATAGCTCGTGTTTTTTTTGAACTTATCTTGAATTGACTTGTTTGAATTTTGAATTTGATGCTTTTTATAAAAGCTATTTGTGATTGTTCGGATATTTTTCCGAGTTTATTGGTGTTGTGGTTGATGATGTTAGCTGATGAATGTAGTTTGTAGCTTAGCCGAGTATTGGCATTTGTCTGAGCTGTATTGATAGATTGATAAGATCGATTTTATTTGATAGAAAAGAAAAAATAAGATAATATTTGTCTCCTATATATTCGGAGTTGTTTTGAACCTTTTACATACAAAGGTGCAGGTAGACTAGCCTCGTTAAAACCTCTCCAAGCAAAACCCTTTGGGATAAAATCTTGGTAGTAGGAAAAAGAGTACAAGCCTGTCCCTGTCTTTTAACTATAATATTTCTTTAAGGAAGACACGTTCCATGTATTAGGCAAGAGTTTACCATCTAGTGATTCTAGCTTGTATGCTCCTTGGCCGAGTGCTTCGGATACTCGGTATGGGCCGTCCCAATTGGCTGCGAGCTTTTCATGTGTTGGTGGTTTCCGAGCAGTTTTGGTTTTGCGGAGGACTAAGTCTCCTTTAACGAATGATCTGTTTCTGACCGACTTGTTGTATTGTCGAGCTATGGCTTGTTGCGTTGCGCGTTGCTTCAAGGCGGCGATGTCTCTAACTTCTTCGATGATGTCGAGCTCGGATCTCCGAGCTTCGTCTTGGTTGTCGATATAAGTTCGGATGGAGTTCTGGGAGATTTCCAGGGGGATCATGGCTTCCGATCCATATACCAGCCTGAATGGCGTTTCCTTTGTTGATGTTTGTGGGGTGGTGTTGTATCCCCAGAGTACCTCGGGTATTAATTCGGCCCACAGTCCTTTGGCGTCATCTAGCTTTTTCTTTAGTGCATGCAGGATGACCTTGTTTGCGGCCTCAGCTAGTCCGTTTGCTTGAGGATGTTCAACAGAGGCAAAGTGTTGCTTTATTTTGAGATTCTGCAAAAAAGATTGGAATTTCTGATCGGCGAACTGGCGACCGTTGTCAGTTGTGATATGTTGAGGTATGCCGAAACGGCAAATAATATTTTTCCAAACGAACGAAATCATTTGTTGTGATGTTATTTTTGCTAGAGGTTGGGCTTCAACCCATTTGGAGAAATAGTCAATTCCGACAATAAGAAATTTTACCTGGCCCGGTGCCGTAGGAAACGGTCCGAGTATATCCAAACCCAATTGGTTAAATGGCCAGCTGATATCTGAATGATGTATTTGCTCGGCAGGGATGTGTATCAGTGGTGCGTGTCTTTGGCAATTGTTGCATGACCTTATTTTCTGTTGGCTGTCCTGTTTCAAAGTCGGCCAGAAAAATCCGGCTCGGAGGATCTTTGATGTTAGGCTTCGAGCCCCTGTATGTGTGCCACAGATTCCTTCATGTGCTTCTGCTAATGCTATGTCAGCTTCTGACTTGTTGAGGCATTTGAGTAGAGGGCGAGTATATCCCCGTCGATACAATGTTCCATTGAGTATTGTGAAGGAAGATGCTTGCCGTCGGAACTTTTTGTCGCTCTCGACCCCTTCTGGTATATTACATGTTTGTAAATAGTGTATAAAGTCGTTCCTCCGATCTGTTACCTGTGAAACACTTAACACATTTGTCAGAGTAACAGTGGGTGATGTTATTGTGAACTGTTGCAGTGTAGATAACTCGGACTGTGTACTGCCGAGCTTAGATAAGATATCCGCTCTTTGATTTTGTTCGCGTGGTATATGTTCTATTTCAAATTTGACAAATTTTTTTGATAATTTTTTTTACTAATAGCAAGTATTTAGAGAGTAGAGGATCTTTTACCTGGAAAAGGTCATTTACCTGCTGTACGACTAACAAAGAATCACAGTATACCTTGATCGTCGAAATTTGAAGATCTAAACAGAGTCGGAGTCCGGCGAGTAGTGCTTCATACTCGGATTGGTTGTTGCTCGCTTTGAAAGCTAAGTGTATTGAGTGTTCCAATATGAATCCATCCTCGGCCTCCAGACGAATTCCTGCACCACAGCCTCTGTTATTTGAAGAGCCGTCCACATATAAGATCCATTGTTTTGCATGATCTTCCTCGGATGGTATTGTAAGCTCGGCGATGAAATCTGCCAGGAATTGTGACTTGATCGGTCCTCGGGATTGGTATCTGATGTCGAACTCAGATAGTTCGACTGCCCATTTTATGAGTCGTCCTGCAATTTCTGGTTTGTGTAACACTTGTCTTAGTGGGTGATCGGTTCTGACATGGATAACATGGCTCTGGAAGTAAGGTCGGAGATGTCGCACCGAGAATATTAGTGCTAGTGCGAGCTTCTCAATCCTTGGATAATTGAGTTAGGCATGCTGGAGAGTCTTACTGACAAAGTATACTGGATGCTGAACTTTGTTTCTTTCTGTAACAAGGGCTGAGCTTATCGCCCAATCAGTAACTGACAGATATAGAAATAAATCCTCCCATTGTAGGGGTTTTTGTAATATCGGCGGTTGTGAGAGTGTTGTTTTTAATTTTGAAAAGGCCTTCTCACAATCGTCGTTCCATTCGAATTTATTTTTCTTTTTAATTGTTTGGAAAAAAGGAATAGAAGTTGAAGCAAGGCAGGGAACAAATATGGAAAGTGCAGCGAGTCGTCCTGTGAGGTGCTGAACTTCTTTGACTATTTTAGGGCTGGTCATGTCCAGCACTGCTCGGCATTTGTCTGGATTTGCCTCTATTCCCCTGCATGTCAGCAAAAAACCTAAAAACTTACCCCCTTGAACGGCGAATGCACATTTCTCGGGGTTGAGACGCATGTTGTACTGGCGGATCTGGCCGAATATTTCTGTAAGGTCGCTGATATGGTTGTCTTCGATTTTTGTTTTGGCGACCATATCATTGACATAAACTTCGATATTCCTGCCGATTTGTTTGGCGAACACCTTATCCATAAGGCGTTGGTAGGTTGCACCTGCGTTCTTTAAACCAAATGGCATAACTTTATAACAATAGTTACCGAAATTAGTGATAAAAGCTGTTTTATTTTGATCAGAGGGGTGCATCATTATTTGATTATACCCTGAATACGCATCCATAAAACTTAAAGTAGCGTAGCCTGACGCATTGTCTACTAAAGAGTCTATGGATGGTAGAGGATAAGAATCCTTTGGGCATGCTTTGTTTAAATCAGTGAAGTCGACGCACATGCGCCACTTACCGTTTTGTTTTCTTACCATTACCACATTGGCTAACCAGGTGGTGAATCTGATCTCTTTGATAAATTCGGCGTTGATGAGCTTTTATGTTTCTTCCAGTGACGCTCTCTTTTTCTCTTCGCCGAGTTTGCGTTTCTTCTGTTTCACTGGTCGAATTGCCGAGTTTATTGCTAGTCTATGACTGATAATCTGTGGGTCGATTCCGGGCATGTCTGATGGTATCCATGCGAAAAGGTCGGCATGTTCTTGCAGGAAGGTTGTTATGGCCTGCAACTCAGATGCATTGAGTGAGGTACCTACATATGTGAATTTATTAGGGTTATTGTTGAAATACACTTTTTGTAGGTCATCGGAGGGTTTTGGGAGATCGAGAAAATCAACTCTTGGGTCCAGTTCGGCTAGCGTGTGCTCCTTTTGGTTCAGGCCGACGTTGTTGACTTGTTGCGTTGAGCGATTTTGGAATTTCATGTTAATGTTGTAACATTGTCGTGCCTCTTTATGGTCGCCATGGATTGTTACAACCTGGTCGTCCTGCAGTGGAAACTTTACACAGAGATGAACTGTAGAAACAATGGCGCCGAACTTATTCAAAAAAGGTCGGCCGAGAATAAGGTTATATGGGCTGAAACAATCGACTACTAAATATTGAATATCATTAGTTTTTGAAAGAGGTTGCTCACCCAGTGTGGTTTGTAACCACACTGATCCGAGTATTGGAACTCGTTCTCCCGAGAAGCCGACCAGGTCTCCTCCTGTGGACTGTAGCACGTTGTCGCTGAGCTTCATCTTTTGAAATGTGGAATAAAACAGAACATCGGCACTGCTCCCGGGATCCAAGAGTACTTTTTTCACTAATAGATCCCCTAGCTGGAGGGTGATTACCACAGGGTCGTCCAAATTTTGTATGTTGGAGTTAAAGTCGGCCTGTGTGAAAGTGACTTCTGGTTGTGGGTTAGTGATTGCTACATCTTGTTTCGGTCCTTCTACCGAGCATATTGCTCTGAACGACCTTTTCCTTGCCGAGTTTGAGTATCCCCCACTTGCGTATCCTTCTGAAATACAATTGATTATACCTCGTGGTCTTTCATATTGGCTTGAAGATGCCTTCTCTTTTCCTCGGTGTTGTTCAGAGAGGTCGTTTGTTGTGGAACTGGGGCCGCACTTTTGGATGTGACCACCAATGTATTTGTCTAGGTGTCCTTGTCTTGCTAGTCGTTCTAAGAGATCTTTGGCGACCACACAATCATCGGTATTGTGGCCGTGTTTCTGGTGGAAAGCGCAGTACTTTGACTTGTCCACGTTCTTTGCATCCTGGTATGTGCTGGCCTTTCTTGGTGGCTTAATTAGTTTGGAGTTCAAGATCTCCTTGATTATGTCTTTCCTCTTAGTGTTAAACTGCGTATAAGAATCAAATCGAGGTGTTAGTTTAAAACTTTTCTTAATGGTTGAGCTCTTATCTTCTTCACGGAAGTGTGACTTGTCAGACTTCTGAGCTTGTCTGAGCTCCTCGATGTCAATTTGTCCTTTTGCTTTCTCTCGAAATTCTGCTAGAGTCTTCGGTTTTGCTACTGCGATCGTCTCCTGGAACTTCCCGGGTCGGAGGCCACTTTTAATTGCATGCAGATGGACCTCGGGGTGGAGATCTGGTATGCTGATTGCGACCTTGGTAAAGCGAGTCATATAATCCTTTAAGCTTTCGTTTGGTCCTTACTTGATAGTGTTCAGGTAATCGGAATTGTGCAAGTATATTGCAGATCCGGCGAAATGTTCTTCAAATAACTTCACCAACTGATGAAAGCGCGAAATGGAACCTGCAGGCAAAGCTCACAACCAATCAAGTGCAGGACCGTCTAAATAATTCGGAAAACAACGACATAAAACTGTATCTGATGCACCATTGACGATCATTATTGATCGGAATTTCTTTAGGAACTTCCTCGGGTCTCCGAGTCCATCATAAGGCGTGAGGGTCAACGGCAGCGTGAACCTCTTCGGCAGTTCGAAGTTCATTACTTCTTCTGTGAAGGGGCCTACAGGGTTTTCGGACTCTTCTTTCTCGTCTTCGGGCTGCTGCTCTTCGTGTCGAGCGGTTTCTGAAACATGAGTCGGTTGGGACTGATGTTCCTCGTCTTCCGCCTGTTGGCGATGAGCATCGTTGTGTTCAATCCGAGCATGATTTAGTTCAGCAATTTGAGCAGCCATTATTTGGTTCTCGTCAGCCATTCGCTGATTAGCTTGTTGTACCTCAGCTACCATTCGCATGAGTTCGGACAGTGAAGGAGGCGGTACGTCAGCCATGGATGCAGATGGAAGTGATGGGACCAAAAGAAAAAATATGATTTCCTCGGCCCCACGGTGGGGCCAATTGATCTTGCCTGTGAAATAGATCGGCTTCAACTCCTCGAGACCAGCCGAGCTATGTGCTACAAGGTTGAACGTCCGTCTCTTGGAATCCGAATTCCTTATGTTCATCGTGAGTGTGAGAACACGAGCAATACCAAAAGAGGGGAGTGTACATGTAAAGGCACTCCGAAACTTAAGTCAGTGTGTATTCTAGTTTACTCAGGAAAAACTTAGGTCTTTGGAAATAGTTTACTTCCCTTTTATATGTGACGAGTTCTTTGCCCGTTATATTCTCGGCATTACCGTTTAACTGAGTGATATCGTAACCGACCTTATTTTGTCGTTGGAATGTCGGTTATGATGGAGATGTTATTGTCGCCGAGTTATAGCTCATAATTCCGAATAGTAACGGAAGATAACGAGGTACATCATATGTTGCTAATGGTTATGGGGCCGAGTTATAACGTACAATAATGACGACCATTATTATGAGATAATGATGATCATATCAGAAATCAAACAATTTTTGAAAACCATACCTCCAATCCAATGCATCTGCTACGCAATGCGGTGCGCAGGGCCACGGATTACGCTGCTGCTCAACAACGCCAACACCCCTCTTCTGCAGCACCTGCATATGGCAGAAACAACCACACTACCTGGGAACCACCTCCACCGCGTATATATAAAATCAATTTCGATGCCTCTTTTTTCACAGACGAAAATGCAAGAACAGGGTTGGTGAGAGGCGATGCCGGGGCGACGGCGGTGATTCGCAATGATGATGGTAACATCATGGTCGCCGCAACATGGTTCCTCCAAAAAGTTGCATCGGCGAAGGAGGCAGAGGCTTATGCGTGTTTTCTGGCACTTAAATCAGCTTTAGACAGTAGCTTGACCAACATCATGATAGAGGGGGATAACCTTCAAGTTGTACAGGCCCTAATGCACACTCACCTCCCAAACAATTATTTTGGACTCACTATTTCTAATTGTTAAACTATTTTGAGAGGTTTTAGCTGTCCTCATATTTCACATGTAAAAAAGGAAAGGTAACTTAGTAGCCCATAAATTAGTATCATTGGCTTTTTCTATCCCCAATCAGGCTTGGATACAAACAGCCCCTTATGATATTCTTAATTTGACCTACTTAGATGTATTAAGTTCTTTGACTCACTATTAATAATACATATACTTTCTTTCAAAAAAAAAAAAAAAAGCGTCCAGCCTAAAATTAAAGAATAACTCTGTATGTTTACTTACTCAATATATATATATATACTAAAAATATTAAATGAGTATAGAAAGTCTATGTCAATTGAACTATGTGTTTGTTTGAATATTATTATTTTGATAAAAAATAGATTTTTTTCAATGAAAAAATATTTTTTTTATTTTTTAGTGTGTTTAGTAAATTTTTAGTAGTAAAAAAAAAACACTAAAAAAATAAAAAAATATTTTTTTGAGAAATTGTAATTTACATCTTTTTTCTTAAAAAAAAAATTTTTCATGCAATAAATAAACAAAAAATATTTTTATATTGTTATATCCAAATATAATTAATAGATAAAAAGATTTTTTTACATGAAATACCTAAACATAAAATTATTTTTATGAAAATTTTATTTTTTTATAAGATTTTTTTTAGAAGTTCACCAAAACAAACCTTATAATTCATTAGCACTCAATATTATTATTATTATTATTATTATTATTATTATTATTATTATTATTACTTTTACTAACCGTATTTTTTAATTGTATCAAGAGAGAAGTTGGTTACTCCTTCTTAGTCTAACGCAAAAAAAAAAATTTGTATTGCTATTTTTTTTACAATATAATTAATTATTATTGTTGTTGAATATAATAATTAATTAAAAAATGCTCGTCCAAGTGCAATTATTAGTACTATACTAACATGTATTCAACACAGCCATAAATACACACTTTTAGGGGTGTGTGGTTGGAAAAATATTAAAATATTTTCAATAATGTTTAGATGGAATATTTTATTTCCATGTTTATTTTAAAATTTAAAAATATATTTTTAGATAATTTTTATTTTTTGAAATCAACATTTTACCAATTTAATTTTTATCTTTAATTTCAATAAAAGTAAAATGTCTATAACAAAAATAAAAAAAAAAACTAAATTATCTTTTTTCATCTAACTCTAACAGCCTAACCCTCTCTTTTCAGATTTTTACCCCTCATCTCTCTATATATAATAGGAGAGTAGTTGATGATTCTTTACATGTAATGAGAAGTATTGTGTTTCTTTAAATATCTTTTTTCCCATATTTTGTTTGTTTCTCCATTCAATTCCTGAAAGAATTGGTCCGTCTCACTTGCTCGCGATATTTCGAACACCGTTTTTTTGCTCTTGTCCTAATCGTGACGACCTTAGTGGCACTGATAACTGGGATGCTGATCTCTTCTTCTGGAAGAAATCGTCGGATCCGAGCAGGAAGGTGAGACCGGTAATCCTCAAAGGATGTTACAGGTAAGCACAACGGAAGCTGCTTTTTTTTTTTTTTGCTGTACCCTTAACTGATGTGCTACAGTCTACAGATCTGATTTGAGGGTTTCTCCTCTGAACAATACTTTGCTCTAAACATAGCCTTTCAATTTAACCACCAACAATGGCAACGTCTTCTTCTAGCACCTTCTACACCAACCTCAAGTTTTGCACCAAATCCAACAACAGCAACAGCAACTTAAACTGAAGGTACACTTTGTTACTTTCTCTTTGCTAAAGATATGAAACTATTGAATTTAATTACCTATTTTCTGAAATTTCTAAAGTTGAAATCTTTTTACCATTTTGAAGGGAACTCATATTGAGAAGCAATGAAATAGCAACCGTTGGTGCTATCTTGGTAACCCCTTCTCTATGTTCTTTTTTCCCCCTGTTTATCAGTATCACCATTGAAAGTTGTTCAATTTTTTTTTATATTATAATTATTTGATGCAAATTTGGAATATCTTAGTTTAAGATTTTATATTTTTCCTTATTGCATATTTGTGCAGTGGAAAAAAATTTTATTATCTTGGAGTGCAGAAAAATTCTCCATCTTTAGCTTTGTGTCCAGCAACTAAGAACTGCATATCAACCTCTGTGAATGTCACTGTCAATTTTTTTGGTGGATATATATTTACAAATATAAGACTATAAATAATTTTACTTGCCTGTGATGTGTTTTGCTAAAACTATAACCAAGATTCACATTATTATCTCAAATTGCTTGGGTTGTTGACATCCATGTTGCAATTGGGGATTTAGATATATTTTTCTTTTAGCAATGATAGTGATTACAAGTAGAAGATAGTTACTTGAAGTTTGTCTAAAGGCTTCTCTTATCGATAGTGTATTAAGGTGGGATGTCAAGGTTTTGGGACTTAGTTTGGAGTTGGAGAGGAAGGGGAAGGAAATTGGGCAGCTCACCAAGGAGGTGTTTTATTTTATTTTATTTGAATACCAATAAAATATAAGTGAAGATAGGTAGGTAATCAGAAGTTCTATAATTCCAATGGAATGATAACTGGAATTCAAAATGAATTGAAACATTCAATGAATGTTGGCATCGTTGTTTTGTCTAGCTGGAGTTGGATACTAACATTTTTTTTGGTTTCGTATGGAGAGTAATGGGGCACTTTCTACTCACATGAATCTCTGTTCATCCTTTTGGCTTTAATGCTTATGTTGTCTAGATTTAATTTATGGGTGGCTGAATTGTGCCACTGTCAACAGCTTTTTCCTTGCTTTTATGACAAACAAAATTTGAAATTTGAAATTAGTTGAGCGTTAAATTTCCCAAAAGAGCTTTTGAATCTATCATTTGAATTTCTCTTGCTCTCATTCCTTCATTTTGTTTCTCTCATTCCACCGGGTGCTTCTACGTGATAAAGGTGGTGGACACGGATGTGGTGTGCGATGAAACTAAAGTATATATTCTAAGTATATGAGTCTGGGCCGGATTGTTGCTATGCTGTGTCGGATAGGGCATCCTCCTATCTCGAAGGGGAAGCCAGGTCGTCCTCCGAAGGCTGCTCCTGCTGGTGGTCCGGCTGCTGTTGCTGTGGCGGCAGCTGAAGCTTTAAGTGGCGACTCCTGTTCATTGCTGTCTCTGATCCTGCCGTTGCTGTGACTGCATTGCGGCTGGCACCCATGGTTCTGCCTGCCATTCATCACAACCAGGTCAATCACGTAAGCTATGAAGTTTCTAATCTATATTTGAGTTGGTTTTGTTCCCCCATTTTCGCCCTTTATTCTTTGTTATTCCAGAAGTTGTTGCATTGGCCTTTGTTTCTTCTTGGTTTTTTAAAATTTAAACATGATTTTCCATTTGTTCAAATTTCTGATTTTATATATGTGTTGATAATTTGTGTTTTGTTATTTTTGAATTAGGGTAAGGTCGTGTATCATTTATTTTGATTTGAGGAAAAGGATTTGATTTCGAAAATTTTCTGTGGTGATTTGTTGGATGCTTTGATTTATGCCTTTGTTTGTTCTAATTTTGTATTATGGTTTGTTTCTTTCTTACTATGCAGTGTGCCTTCTCATACAACTTCTCATACAATTTTGATCAACCATTTTGCTCTTTCTTTTAAAATATTTAGAAACAATTTCATTCTTCAATTAAAATCTCTAGAAAAGGACAATCTCATTTCCATTCCCAGAATTGTTAACAGTAAAAGTCCTTTTTTTGGTTCTTTTCATATTTTATCAATCAATTCTTATGGTGATTACTTTTGACAAGGAAAAAAAAGTTGCTTTTGACAATAATGTTTGCTCTTATTTTGTATGATGGTTTGTTTATTTCCTGTTGATTGTGGGTTGAAGGATTTTGACACACTGGTTTTTGCTAATCAAACTCATCGACGGTCGGATTGATGTTGTACGAAGGAAGAGAATAAAGTAATCTTTTCTCATTGAGTTGTCCATGGTTCCTTTGAAAAGTATCCTTTGATTTATTCTCATTTTTCCTCATTGATAGTTGTAAACATTCAAGCATTTCTTCTGTTGATATTTCTTTTTTGATTCTAAAAGTTCTAAACTAAACATAAAAATTTCTATGTTTGTTTTTTGTGTGCTTTTCATTTTAAGAGGATTACTAAGTTACTTAAAGATTCATATTAGGAATTTGGTCCCTCAAAAATACACTTGACATGAGATTAAAAAGATTTGTGGTATTTTTAACCTTAAAATGCATATCATATTTCATCTTAGAAAGGTGTTATATCTATTTGACTAAATTTGGGGTTTTAGACATAAATATACTCATTTTGTAAGGATTTTGGACATCAAATTTTTTTTGGAGGCAGTCTCTTAGCATGTAGGGTAATCTTCTATGTTTCTCATACTGTTAATGAAGGGTCTTAGATAAAGACTTTTTGCTTATCTTCATGGAAGTGTGTATTTATTTTACTTTTGGTTTTTTGGGAACTTTCTGTGCTCTTTGTTGTTATTACTTTTGGCAGCCTCCTGTTTATGCCATTTCTGTCTAATACCAAATCACTACCAAATCATGGAGAGTTTAGTTTAGCTTTTGCAGACTCAGTAGGAGCCATATAACTTAGAACTCTTGGAGTAGTAGTTATAGTCCTTACAATAAACATTTTAGGATTATGCTTTATATGTGTAAACATATGGAGATATCAAAATACATTTTAGAGAGAAAGAGAGACAAGAGTAAAAGTTATTAGTCTCTTATTTATTATTCATTGCAATAGTTAAAATGAAGGGTCTCTAATGTTGGAGCATAAATTTGACAATTTAAGGCTGTGAAAGAACACTTATCTATTCACTGTTGCCAAGAGAGAAAAGTTTGTTGGTAGTTGAAAACTTGAAATAGGTTGTTCACTGTTGTCCTAACTGTTATCATAACTAATTGTGTCAGCTCAGCCTATATTGAGAAAATGCAGTCCTTTGTTCATTTAATTTGCAGCTTTGGCCCTTTTCAATTTCACCTATTATTGTGTTTTGAATTCTGATTCCATTTGTTAATTGTTATGCTCATCCCCCATCAGGTTCATTCAACAGAAGCTAAGATGTCCTTCCATCTCAGATTATGAAAAGCTGCAAGCAGATTTCTCTTATCTCCACAACAAATATAATGACCTTTTGGCTGCACATCACAAAATTTCCAGAGGTTCCCCTTTTTATTTTTGGCAATTTTATACCATGATTTGAAATTTGAACTCCACAAAACCCTATATGATATCATATTGTTGCATGACATTTTCTTCTCAAGTGCTTGTGGCTTTGCATAACATTACCAAGGCCCACTCATTCCTTGCCAATTGGATTATATTTGAATCATTAAAGTGTATAGCATGATTTAATAACTGTAGTTTATATCTATGTACATTACCCCTATGTATGTCAATCACATTATTTAACAAGCTTTACATAATGATCTCGAATGCTATATACGTTTGTATTTGAAATTTAATCTATATGTACCTAACTATTTATGTAGAATAGTTTATAATAATTGTTGCTATGCATAGCTAATAAAAGCTATTAGTAGTTGAAATAAATTTTTTATGCAATCATATCATCTATATAATGGTTGAAGTTCAACCTCAAATATACCTAGTTCGAAGCATGTTCCTCTAGTGTTAATTTGGAAAAGATTTTGCCTTCTGTTAATTTGGTTTCAATTACATCCATTTTTCTTCTTCATTATGTTTGGTTTCTTTTCTTGAATCTGACAAAAACATACTTTTACATGTTTAATTTGGCTTGAAAAGACTGCTCAATCTTCCTCATCTCCCCTTTGTTTGCTGCTCTGCTGCCTCCTCTCGGTTTAAGCCGTCATCTTTCCTGGTTCGTTTTTCTTTATAACTATAACAAATATTAATCTGTTTTCTTGTGTATAATATAACTTGATCTGTTGCCTTTTATGATATATAAGTATTGAGGTTTTAAATTTTATAACCAAACATAGAAATCTTATATACCAAGTAATCTTATTCCTAGGAATGATATTGTTACGGCCTGGCCCGAAACTCACGCGGGTCAACCCGACCCGAGTCCTCGCCGGCCCAATGGTGCGTCCTCCACCCGACCCGGACACGCGTCCCGTACGGCTTGCACACAGCCGTGGGGCAACGCCTTTGAGGGTATGGGCCTGCCCACTGGAAGGGCCCACTACTGACATGTATATAAGGGGGAGACTGGCTCTCCCCCCGAGGTACGTCACATTTCACATCATTCCTTCTCCGCCTGCACATATTCTGACAAGGGCGTCGGAGTGTCTTTGCAGGTGGCACCCCCCCCTTCTCCATCAGAAGTGCTCGGGACCTCGCTCACCCGGAACCTGGAAACCCCGGCCAGACGAGCTTCTCCACCATCCGAAGCATTGACCTCAGGGTCCTAACCCGAATCGTCCGGTACCCGACCTACCGAACATTGGCGCCGTCTGTGGGGACAAAACGTTCATGGATTTCGTACTGGTCCAAACTGGAACTGGTTCCGAGGTAGCGCCTCCCATACTCGGGGGAGGCGCCGTCGCGACGGAATCCCGGCAGCAGCAACGGTCGCCCACGAGGGATGCGACGCAGACTCACGAGAGACGCCCCTTCGGGGGGACGGGTGACAACCACGCCAGGATAATGCAAGAACTACGCCACAGAATGCAAGACTTAGAGCGCAGGCTAGCAGAACGAGAGCGCGACCAACGCTTCCCAGAGCGGAGCCCCACCCGTTCCCGTTCAAGAAGCCGTTCGAGGCGCACGCCGAGCCCCCAATGCGAGTCGGAGAGCACCGAGGAACGGATACGCCCCAGAAGAAGAAGTCGCGACCCCATTATCTACGCCCGACACGAAAGGCGGCGCGCGTCGAACAGAGGCAACGAGGAACCCCACCGCGAGAACAATGAGTTGAAAAGAACTACCCGAGGACCTGTCATAATAGGAGCAACCCCTTTCCACCGCTCTGTACTTGAGGTCCGATTACCAAAACATGTTGACAAACCGACAGACATGAAGTATGACGGAACACAAGACCCCCTAGAACACTTGACAGCCTTCGAGGCCAGAATGAACCTAGAAGGGGTGGGAGACGAGGTCAGATGTCGCGCTTTCCCGGTCACCTTAGCGGGCCCGGCAATACGGTGGTTTAACAACCTCCCGCAAGGCTCGGTGACCCAATTTACCGACATCAGCCGCGCCTTCTTGGCTCAGTTCACAACTAGGATTGTCAAAGCCAAACACCCAATCAATTTGCTGGGGGTGACACAGAGACCCGGAGAGCCGACCAGGAAGTACCTGGACCGTTTTAATGACGAGTGCTTGGAAATTGACGGTCTGACGGACTCTGTGGCAAGTTTGTGCTTAACGAACGGGCTGTCGAATGAGGATTTCAGGAAACACCTCACCACGAAGCCCGTCTGGACGATGCAAGAGATCCAGTGCGTGGCCAAAGAATACATCAATGACGAGGAAGTCAGCCGGGTCGTGGCTGCCAATAAGCGGCAGCCCGCCTACAACCAATCCCGGCACTTCGAAGCCAGAGAAAGACCAAAGGAACACGCCAAGGACGGCGGTCCGAGCAAACCATCTAAACCGTTCCCCCGAGTTGGGAGGTTCACCAACTACACCCCCTTTACGGCATCGATCACTGAAGTTTACCAACAGATAACAGAAAAGGGGATACTGTCGAAGCCCCGACCACTGAAGGACAGGACGGGAGGAAACAAGAACCTCTACTGCGAGTACCACAAGGGTTACGGGCACAAGACCCAAGACTGCTTTGACCTAAAGGACGCCCTCGAGCAAGCTATCAGGGACGGCAAACTCGCCGACTTCTCCCACCTTATAAGGGAACCAAGGAGACGCAACCGGGACAACGACAACGAGGACAGATCCCGACCAACAAGACGACGACAGGAGCCAGAGGGTGACGACCACGGTCTCACGGTGGTAAACGTGGTGACGGCCAGGAATACCACCCCGAGGTCGAAATCGGCGCAGAAGAAAGATGCCAAGGTCTTAGCGATCTCCGCCCCACCTGGTAGAGGTCTTAAGGGTCTCCCACCTATCTCTTTCAGCCCGGAGGACCAATGGTTCGACGAAGCGCCGGAAAGTCCGCCCATGGTCATCACGGCTAGGGTCGGAACTGGCCTCGTCAAACGAATCCTGGTAGACACGGGGGCAGACTCAAACATCATGTTCCGAAACGTTTTCGATGCCCTGGGATTGAGAGATTCCGACCTGACGACCCACCAGCACGGTGTGGTAGGGTTAGGAGACCACTTCATAAAGCCAGATGGAATCATCACACTCCCGACCTCTGTGGGACAAGGGCAAAGACGAAGGACAATCATGGCAGACTTTGTAATACTACGAGATTCAACGGCCTATAACATCATCCTGGGGAGAAAGACCATTAACGACCTGGGGGCGGCTATCAGTACGAAACTACTGGTGATGAAGTTCATCACCGATGACGGATCCGTGGGATCCCTCCGGGGCGACTTGGAAACGGCAGTCGCTTGCGACCATGCCAGCCTTTCTCTCAGAAAAAAATCAAAGGAGGCGTCAGGAGTTTTCCTGGCCGACCTGGACGCCAGGGTAGACGACAAACCTAGACCAGAGCCAGAAGGAGACTTGGAGAAGTTCAGAGTCGGCGAGGAGCACGATAAGTTCACATTCATAAACAGGAACCTCCCGCATGAAATAAAGGAGCCTTTGATGGAGATGATCAGGGCTAACGCCGACCTCTTTGCCTGGACACCTGTCGACATGCCAGGAATAGACCCCCAGCTCATGTCACACCACCTGGCCGTAAAGACAGGAGCCAAACCAGTGGCCCAGAGAAGGAGGAAAATGTCGCAGGAAAGGGCAGACGAGGTAGCCAAGCAAACGGCCAGCCTCTTAGAAGCAGGATTCATCCGGGAATTGGATTACTCGACTTGGTTGTCGAATGTGGTTCTGGTTAAAAAACACAACGGGAGGTGGAGAATGTGCGTAGACTACTCTGACCTCAACAAGGCTGTCCCAAGGACTGCTACCCCCTACCTAATATTGACACGCTCGTTGACGCAGCGGCAGGGTACAGATATCTGAGTTTCATGGACGCCTATTCAGGGTACAATCAGATACCGATGCACCGACCTGACGAGGAAAAAACGGCGTTCATAACGCCAGGAGGCATCTATTGTTACAAGGTCATGCCATTTGGCCTAAAAAACGCAGGAGCCACATACCAAAGGTTGATGAATAAGATATTCAGCGAACTCCTGGGCAAAACAGTGGAAGTTTACGTAGATGACATACTCGCAAAAACCGCCCGACCTGACGATCTCCTGAGTGACCTTAACGATGTTTTCTCGTCCCTACGACAACACGGCATGAGGCTTAATCCACTCAAATGCGCGTTCGCCATAGAGGCCGGAAAGTTCCTAGGCTTCATGATCACTCAAAGAGGAGTGGAAGCCAATCCCGAAAAATGCCAAGCTGTCCTTCAAATGAAGAGTCCGGGTTGCATCAAAGACGTCCAAAGACTCGCTGGGAGATTGACAGCTTTGTCCCGTTTCCTCGGCGCATCGGCGGCAAAGGCCATACCTTTCTTCAACTTAATGAGAAAGGGAATGACGTTCGAATGGACACCAGCGTGCGAAGAGGCATTCAACCACTTCAAGCAAATCTTGGCGGCACCACCAGTCCTCGGGAAACCCAGAGCCGGAGAACCACTCTACCTCTATCTATCAGTAACCGAGGAAGCGCTTGCCGCTGTCCTCGTTACAGAAGAAGCGAGGACACAACAGCCCGTCTACTTCGTGAGCAGGGCACTCCAGGGGCCAGAGCTGAGGTACAGCAAACTGGAAAGACTGGCGCTGGCGCTCCTAGTATCCTCCCGAAGGTTAAGACAATACTTCCAGAGTCACCGTATAGTTGTGAGGACAGATCAGGCGATTCGGCAAATACTGCAAAAACCTGATTTGGCTGGAAGGATGATGACCTGGGCCATCGAGCTCTCACAATATGACCTACAGTATGAGCCTCGACATGCAATCAAGGCACAGGCAATGGCTGACTTCTTGGTGGAGGTAACGGGCGATCCTCCCGAGGAAACGAGCACACGGTGGAGGCTTCATGTGGACGGAGCCTCCAACCAAACGTCCGAAGGAGCAGGGGTCATCTTGGAAAGCCCAGCAGGGGTCATCTACGAGCAATCGACCAAGTTCGAGTTCCCAGTGTCAAACAACCAAGCTGAATATGAGGCTCTCCTAGGCGGACTAATGCTGGCTCGGGAAGTCGGGGCGACGAGGGTCGAAGTATGCAGCGACTCCCAAGTCGTCACCTCGCAGGTAAACGGAAGCTACCAAGCCCGGGACCCCCTCCTCCAAAAGTACTTGGAAAAGGTTAAGCAAATGATGAGCCAGTTCCAGGAGGTCATTATCCAGCACGTTCCAAGAGAAAAGAACACACGAGCAGACCTTTTGTCGAAGCTAGCGAGCACAAAGCCAGGATCGGGTAACCGGTCGCTCATCCAGGGCATGGTGAAGGAACCAACGGTCGCCCTCCACCTGACGGGGGCGAGCCCCTCATGGCTGGACCCCATTACCACCTTCCTGGAACTCGGCAAGTCACCCGAAGATGAGAAGGCGGCCAAAGCTTTAAGAAGGGAGGCGGCCAGATACGCAATCATACAAGGACAACTATTCAAAAAGGGACTCAGCCAGCCCCTATTGAAGTGTTTGCACCCCGACCAAACGGACTACGTGCTTAGAGAAGTCCACGAAGGGTGTTGCGGACATCACATCGGGGGCAAAGCCCTAGCAAGGAAGCTCGTCCGAGCAGGATACTACTGGCCAACAATGATGAAGGACTCGAAGGAATTTGTCGCAAAATGCACAAAGTGTCAACAAAACGCCAACTTCCACAAAGCACCAGCCTCCGAGCTAAGCTCGCTAACGACTACGCGTCCTTTTTCACAATGGGGAGTCGACCTCCTGGGACCCTTCCCGGTCGGCCCAGGACAAGTCAAATACCTCATTGTAGCCATTGACTACTACACCAAATGGGTAGAGGCTGAACCACTAGCCACCATATCGTCCTCCAACTGCCGGAAGTTCATGTGGAGGCAGGTGATAACCCGTTTCGGCATCCCAGAGGTCGTTATCTCGGACAATGGAACTCAGTTCACCGACAAGAAGCTCATGGAATTCCTCTCTGGCCTGGGGATAAAGCAAAAGTTCTCCTCAGTAGAACATCCCCAAACAAACGGGCAGGTAGAAGCCGCAAACAAAGTCATCCTTCTTGGTCTAAAGAAGCGCCTAGACAGCAAGAAGGGAAACTGGGCCGACGAACTCTCCTCCGTCTTATGGTCCTACCGGACAACCGAGCAAAGCGCCACGGGGGAAACCCCCTTTCGCCTAACATATGGGGTCGACGCGGTAATACCAGTTGAAATCGGCGAACCAAGCCCCCGACTACTCCTCGCGGGCATGAGCGAAGCGGTTGAGAAAGACTTGATTGAAGAAACAAGGGAGATGGCTCACCTAACAGAAACGGCGCTGAAACAAAGAATGGCCCTGCGTTACAACGCGAAAGTCCTCAAACGAGACTTCGAAGAAGGGGACCTCGTCCTGCGACGCAACGACATCGGCGTCCCGACCCCAGGAGAAGGCAAGCTGGCGGTAAATTGGGAAGGCCCCTACAGGGTAAGGGAGGTACTCGGCAAGGGCGCTTACAAACTCGAAAAACTGGACGGCAAGGAAATACCCAGAACATGGAACGCAAGCAACCTAAAGAGGTTCTACTCCTGACCCACCGGCTCAACGACCAGAGAGCCTAGCCAGAGAGTTAGTATTCGCCCCATCCACATGTTAATTCAACTTGTTTACTTACCTTGTCAAATACTTACCCAATTGTCGAGTAATTTTTACTTGTTCAAATTTTTCATCTTTTGTTAAAACTCTCTTACTTGATATCTGTTCCTCGTGACCAAAATCTAAAACGGCACCCCGGGACTGATCACCCCGGGAGCCAGACGGCTCATAGGCCTCAACCAATTCAACGACTACGCGACCGAACCGGTCCGAACTGCTACCAAACACGAAAACGGCAAGACGGGCACAAGACATAAGCCCGCCCAGAATAAACGGTAACACGAAAACGACAACACGACAAAATAATGAAACAAGCAAGAAATCATAGCAATCAAACGATGATAACTTACAAAGTGTCAAAATGCGCAACGAACACGTAAAATTGTTCAAGGCAAACAAAGCGACAAAGCATCAACGGGTTGTTCAACAAATACATTACAAAATATCCTAAGTTACAAGACTTCACTTCCTCGGCATATCGACAATTTTCCCGTCCTGGATAGTCTTGAAAACACCAATAGACGAGATCTCGAAATCAGGAGCAGCAATCTTCAGCTGGGCCTTCAGAGCATCTTCGGTCATCAAGATGGCATTCTTCCCCTGCTCCTTGGCCACCTTAAGCTTCTTCTTAAGATCAACGGCCTCTGCCTTAGCGGCCTTCGCCTCCGAGATGGCCTGCTCCCGTTCCTTTTCCAAAGCGACAACTCGACCCTGAGCGGCGTTCAGTTGATTTTCTAATGTCATCTCACGCTCAAAAAGCCGAGCCACGGTCTCATCGGATGCCTTCAACCTCTCCGCAGTAAACGCCGACTTCTCCTCAGCAGCATTAAGCTTTCGCCCCATCTCGGACAGCTGACCCTGGAGGAGCTCAACTTGAGCCTTAAAGTCGTTATTCGCCTTAACAGAAGACTCAAGCTTCCTCCGAAGCGCCTCCATGCCAGATAGCTC
The DNA here is from genome assembly GCF_059453495.1 of Arachis ipaensis. Lineage (NCBI taxonomy): Eukaryota > Viridiplantae > Streptophyta > Magnoliopsida > Fabales > Fabaceae > Arachis > Arachis ipaensis. The sequence goes on along the minus strand of NC_142439.1, from coordinate 10,747,826 downwards.
AAACTCAGCCTTCCGAGCTATCACGGCCCCACGAAGCAAGGTGCGATACATCCACCTCGCCTGTCCGGATAGCTCGGTTGCATGAAAATGCTCTTCCGTCCCGGGTATCAACTGGGAGTCAATGAACTTGGAGGCATAAAAATTCCTCTCCATTACGGTTAGGACCCCCTCTGGGCTGGAAGACATCTTTCGCTTCTTAGGAGTGTGGATAAGCTCCACGTCGCTATCTGGATGGGGGGAGAGGGTCGCCTTCCCGTCGGCAGGTCCCTCCTCATGGGTAGGAGAAACTTGACCCCCTAGGCCCTGCTTTCCCGATGTCTCGGTATCCGGGGCAGGGGAAGCCTGACCCTCTTTTTCCCCTGACGGACCCTCCGACTTGCCGACCCCCTTTTCTTCGGCATTCTCATCATCACTAGCCTCAAAAAATGTCTTCATCAGGTTCTCGAGACCGGTCACGGTGGCAGACATTTCCACTGAGAATAAAGAACAAGAACGTTAGTCGTCAAACTGGAAAGAAGAAGAACAACGACAAAGAAACATAGACAAACAAAAAAGGCAACTCACGAATATAGCTCCGGCCGGCCTCCCGTTCACCCATAAGAAGGTGGGGATTCACAGGATTCTTTTCAAAGATAGCGAGAAGAACGTTCGCTATATTCTTATCTACAGCCGACAACCTCTTGTACGATACTTTCACAAAAGGATTCGACCCCGCGCCGAAGCTCCAGTAAGTCTGGATAAGGCGCTCCCCCTCTAACGACAACCAGAAGGGATGGCGACCCTTGACAGGACGAACCTTGAAATACTTATCTTTGAAACCATGGTAGGAATCCTCAAAAAGGCTAAAAATCTTCCTACCCTGGGCAGCACGGAAAGAAAGAAACCCTTTTCTTGCTTTCCCCTGTTTGGAGGGGTTGGTAAGGTTGAAATAAAAGAGAAAAACGTCCACCGACGCCGGTAGCTCCAAGTACTCGCAGACCATCTCGAAGCAGCGGATCGAAGCCCAGCTGTTCGGATGAAGTTGAGACGGACAGACGGATATCCGGTTCAGCAGCGCCATTTGAAAGTCGGAGAACGGTATCCGAACACTGACTTGTGTGAACATGGACTTGTAAAACCAAATCCAATCGGGGACGCGAGGAGAATGAAAATTAAGCTCATAAATACGCTCACGAGGAAGCGGGACAATGGTCTCGTAGTTGGCCTCCTCGTCAGTACCCCCACACAAGTAACCGGCTTGCCGGAACTCCGTCAATTCCTCCAAGTCCATCTGGTTGGGTGAACTCCTTATATCGTCTGTCACCCAAGCATACGGGTCGTAAGCCGCAGCGGATCCGGAAGACCGGGAGACAACACGAGGCATACCTACAGCGGGGTACCACTCCGTTAGTCTATGAGGTCGGGAGCCCGAAAAAACTCAGAAACTACGCCTTTTCAACTCAATCATGACCAGATACGGCTAAAAACCACGCCTACCTCACAAACCACCCAAAAAAGCCTATCCTGGAATGGTACCCCTCTCCTAACCCACCTATCCCAACACTGAAAAAACCTCTTAACAAATATAAAACCAGCCATGCAGTAGATGCAAACAAAAAATCATACAATAACAGAGCATAACGCAGACACCAGAAGAGAGAAATCAGAAGATTACCTGGAACGATGAAAGAAATCTGGGCTGGAAGTTGAAGCAGGAAGGAGTTCGCGCAGGAAACTTTGGATGTTAGGGAGAGAAGGAGTTGGAAATGATAAGAGTGGGGGGTGGATAGGGAGAAAACTGTTTAAAAACCACCCCCAAAAGCGCGAAAGGAAGCAAGGGCAAGATAGTCTTTACGCACGGGTTTTTTCAAATAATTATGAGCATTAAATGCCCAGCGCGGAGAACGAAACGGCAAACAAATGCCACAGCAGATCAAGAGACACGCGCACAAGAGACGCGTCCCACCCACGATCAGCCGACCCAACGACAACGCACGAGTGCAAACATCACGCGCCACCAATGGCCCCCACGGCCATCACTGACGCGTCGGGGGCACTGTTACGGCCTGGCCCGAAACTCACGCGGGTCAACCCGACCCGAGTCCTCGCCGGCCCAATGGTGCGTCCTCCACCCGACCCGAACACGCGTCCCGTACGGCTTGCACACAGCCGTGGGGCAACGCCTTTGAGGGTATGGGCCTGCCCACTGGAAGGGCCCACTACTGACATGTATATAAGGGGGAGACTGGCTCTCCCCCCGAGGTACGTCACATTTCACATCATTCCCTCTCCGCCTGCACATATTCTGACAAGGGCGTCGGAGTGTCTTTGCAGGTGGCACCCCCCCTTCTCCATCAGAAGTGCTCGGGACCTCGCTCACCCGGAACCTGGAAACCCCGGCCAGACGAGCTTCTCCACCATCCGAAGCATTGACCTCAGGGTCCTAATCCGAACCGTCCGGTACCCGACCTACCGAACAGATATTATTGGTAATGAAAATTAATTCTTGAACCACACACCCTTAAAGTAACAATAATTAATAGGGTAAGAAACAAGATCACGAAGAGATGATCAGATGCACATATTAACATATAGATATACATATTAGTATGCGTATTTGCAAGAATGCAGGGTATTGGAGTAATTGCAATTATATTTGAAATATTTATGTTAAAACAATAAAAATGCATAAATGATCATATAATCCATATTAAATATATATTTTAAAACTATAAAATATTTTTTAATTCTGCATATCAATAAAATAAAATAAAACAATTTCTCACATCCTTATTAATTATATCCAGTCTCTTTTTATCTTGCCATTAGTTTTTCACTTTTTCCAAATATACATATATAGCCATTTCATAAGAAAACTTGCTAGCACTAGCATTTAAAAAAGGATTAATATTCCATAATTGGTGTAATGAGGTGTAGTCTCATATCAATATATGCTTTCAAAAACCAAAATACTAATATCAGAAGCCTATGTCATTTAATATTATTTAATGAGCTTAAATGCAAAGCAAACAAGAAAAAAAAATGTGATACAACTATACAAGCGTCAAGCTTGCTATTTACAAAAAAAACTTCTTATAAGAGACAAGCTGAATTTAGAAGTTTGATAACCTAGCACTAAACAACCAGAGAATCTTGGACCACCAAATATAGAGTCGAGCCTAAAATTGGTTTTATTATTATTATTATTATTATTATTATTATTATTATTATTATTAGTAGTAGTAGTAGTAGTAGTATAATGAATATTAACAATTTCGATATGTATTTATTGAATATCTAAAATTTTTTTATAAAAAAATCAATTTAAAAACTAACATAAAATAATATTAAATTAATAAATTTTAAAAATAATAATAGTATAATACCAATATTTATTGTACATTTTAATTTATAAAATCAATAAAACATAAGGAACTTCTCAATTTGGATTTTGGATTAAGAAATTTTTACCAAATCATAATGTGCCTCCTTCCCCTAACACAGAAAACCTACTATCATGAAATTAAGGGCAAAAAATAAAATTAAGCTAAGGGTGGAAAGAAATTACATGAATAAGCCAAATTGGAAATTGCTTCACGAATGAGCCAAAACACATTACTATATAATTCGAACAAGTTTGGTTCGAACTACAATAACACATAATTCGAACTAAGGTAGCTCGAATAATGATGGAACACGTGACGAATGTAATTCGAACTTACATGGTTCGAACTAGAATTGAGTATAATTCGAACTAGGAGAGTTCGAATTACACATTTGGACGCTTCACCAAGTAATTCGAATCTAGTAGTTCGAATTACACAGGTCTCAGCTATATAAGGACTTCGAATCGCTTTTCCAATTCTCATACCCCACAAAATCTCCGAGAAAACGACCCGGATTTGATCCGACAAAGACTCAAACAGAATACTCAGCCGATGACAGAGCCTCATCTTTATCCTGAAATTGCTGACCAACATAAAATTATGGTAATGAGCTTGTGGTTATTTTAATTGTTTGTTAGTTTATGTTTATAATATTTTTTTTTCACTCCAAGTATAATCGGCTAAGGACAGTGTATACTTTTCTGCCGTCCAAACTACACAAATGATGGGTCACCTGGACAAATCTCACGAACTTGGACTCGAAAACCCCTAATGTGTTTGATAATAATTATTCAACGTGGTAATGCACTATTTAACAGCGATGAAGTGGTGTTCAACACAAGAGGTGCACCAATAATTAATGCAGGAAATCTCTTGCCTTCTAACTAGACACTTTTAGATGTAAATAAAAATGCAAAGTATTAGTTTAACTTTGTATAGTGTAATAAAAAGATATTATCATATGCAAAGTTAAACTAACACTTTACATTTTAATTTATATTTACTTAGTTTTTTAAATATTAAAAAAATTATAATAATTTCTTATAATTCTTTGTTCGTCAACAAGAACTTCGATCATACTCATCTTGATCATTAGGGCTTTAAAAGCCTCAAAGAAAAGTGTATGGTTAGAAGGTAAGAGATTGCCTGTATTAATTGTTGGTGCACCTCTTGTGTTGAACAGCACTTCATCGCTGTTAAATGGTGCATTATCACGTTGAATAATTATTATCAAACACAGTAGGGGTTATCAGGTCCAAGTTTGTAAGATTTGCTCCAGTGGCCCATCATTTGTGCAGTTTGGACGGCGAAAAAGTGCACACTGTCCTTGACCGATTGTATGAACACTTGAAGTGAAAAAAAATTAGAAACATAAACTAACAAACAATTAAAACAGTCAAAAGCTCATTATCATAATCAAAGTTCAAAATTCATAAGAAAGGTTGAAAGATGCACCTGAGAGTGCCACTAAATCTTTAGCTATTGTACTATCCCTTCTTCCAAACGGATAGACTATTTTGTAGACTGGCAAGAGACACTGTGAAAATTTATATCAATTATTGAACGAAGAGAGGAATATAAAAAAAAGGATCTAGTCAAAGTTGGTAAGTTCTAACGGGAATAAGGAATAATACAACAACAAATTTATTTAAGAAGAATGGCCTAGATATTAAAGATTTAGTGGCATTTTCAGTTCCATCTTTTAACCTTTTTTATGAGGTTTGAAATTGATTATGGTAATGAGTTTGTGGCTGTTTTAATTGTTTGTTAGTTTATGTTTATAATATCTTTTTTTTACTTCAAGTGTTCATATAATCGGCCAAGTACAGTGTGCATTTTTTCGCCGTCCAAACTGCACAAATGATGGGCCACCTGGGACAAATCTCACGAACTTGGATTAGAAAACCCATATTGTGTTTGATAATAATTATTCAACGTGGTAATGCACTATTTAATAGCGATGAAGTGCTGTTCAACACAAGAGGTGTACCAATAATTAATGCAATTAATCTCTTGCCTTCCAAACACTTTTCTTTGAGGCTTTTAAAGCATCAATGATCAACATGAATATGATCAAGTTCTTGTTGGCGAACAAGGAATTATAAGAAGTCATTGTAATTTTCTTAATATTTAAAAAAGTTATGTAGATGTAAATAAAAATGCAAAGTATTTGTTTAACTTTGTATAGTATAATAAAAAGATATTATCATATGTAAAGTTAAACTAACACTTTGCATTTTTATTTATATTTACTTAGTTTTTTTAAATATTAAAAAAATTATAATGATTTCTTATAATTCCTTGTTCGTCAACAAGAACTACGATCATTATCATCTTGATCATTAGGGCTTTAAAAGCCTTAAAGAAAAGTGTCTGGTTAGATGGTAAGAGATTGTCTGTATTAATTATTGGTGCACCTCTTGTGTTAAAGAGCACTTCATCGCTGTTAAATGGTGCATTACCACGTTGAATAATTATTATCAAACACAGTAGGGTTATCGGGTTCAAGTTCGTGAGATATGGCCCATCATTTGTGCAATTTGGACGGCAAAAAAGTGCACACTGTCCTTGGCCGATTGTATGAACACTTGAAGTGAAAAAAAAATATTAGAAACATAAACTAACAAACAATTAAAACAGTCGAAAGCTCATTATCATAATCAAAGTTCAAAATTCATAAGAAAGGTTGAAGGATGCACTTGAGAGTGCCACTAAATCTTTAATATCTAGGCCCTTCTTCTCAAATGCGGAAATTAGTTGAGGAAGTTTGAAGGATGGACTTGGTATATCCGAAGTTTGCTGTTGTACTATCCCTTCTTCTAAATGGATAAACTATTTTGTAGACTGTCAGAGATATTGTAAAAATTTATATCAATTATTGATTGAAGAGAGGAATATAAAAGAAAGGGTCTAGTCAAAGTTGGCAAGTTCTATTGGGAAGAATGAATAATACAACAAATTTATTTCACGTTCTTCGTTAAAGCTCCTTCAATTAATTTTCGCATTTAAGAAGAAGGGCTTAAATATTAAAGATTTAGTAGCACTTTCATTTCCATCCTTTAACTTTTCTTATGAGGTTTGAAATTGTTTATGGTAATGTGCTTGTGACTGTTTTAATTATTTGTTAGTTTATGTTTATAATATTTTTTTTCACTCCAAGTGCTCACATAATCGGCCAAGGACAGTGTGCACTTTTTTGCCGTCCAAACTGCACAAATGATGGGCCGCCTGGGGGCAAATCTTACGAACTTGGATCCGATAAGTTTTATAATAATTTTTCAACGTGTTAATACACTATTTAACAGCGATGAAATGCTGTTTAACATAAGAGGTGCACCAATAATTAATGCAGGTAATCTCTTGCCTTCCAAACACTTTTCTTTGAGGCTTTTAAAGCATCAATGATCAAGATGAGTATGATTGAAGTTTTTGTTGGCGAACAAAAAATTATATGAAGTCATTGTAATTTTTTTAATATTTAAAAAAGTTAAATAGATGTAAATAAAAATGCAAAGCATTAGTTTAACTTTACATAGTGTAATAAAAAAAGATATTATCATATGCAAAGTTAGACTAACACATTGCATTTTTATTTATATTTACTTAGTTTTTTTAAGGGTAAAGTATATTTTTTGCCCCTAAAGTTTTACAAAAATTTCAAAAATACCCCTAAGTTTTATTTTGTTTCAATTTTGTCCCAAAAGTTTTCGATTTGCATCAAATATACCCCTGACGGCTAATTTTTTAAAAAATTTAAGACCAATTCAACAACAGTTTTATAAGAACAACCCTCAATATAAGCAAATCAAGCATAATTTTCATGCATTATTGTTAGATTGGTCTTAAATTTTTTTGAAAATTTAGCCGTCGAGGGTATATTTGATGCAAATCAAAAACTTTTAGGACAAAATTGAAACAAAATAAAACTTAGGAATATTTTCGAAACTTTTATTAAACTTTAGGGACAAAAAGTATACTTTATCCTTTTTTTTAAATATTAAAAAAATTACAATTATTTCTTATAATTCTTTTTTCGCCAACAAGAACTTCAATCATACTCATTGTGATCATTAAGGCTTTAAAAGCCTCAAAGAAAAGTGTCTGGTATGAAGGTAAGAGATTGCCTGTAATAATTGTTGGTGCACCTCTTGTGTTAAACAAGACTTCATCGCTGTTAAACGGTGCATTACCACGTTGAATAATTATTATCAAAACACATTAGGAATTATCGGGTCCAAGTTCGTGAGTCGGGTCCAAGTTCGTGAGATTTGCCCCAGGTGGCCTATCATTTGTGCAATTTGGACGGCGAAAAAGTGCACACTGTCCTTGGCCAATTGTATGAACACTTGAAGTGAAAAAAAATATTAGAAACATAAATTAATAAACAATTAAAATAGTCAAAAGCTCATTATCATAATCAAAGTTCAAAATTCATAATAAAGGTTGAAGAATGCACCTGAGAGTGTCACTAAATCTTTAATATCTAGGCCCTTCTCAAATGCGAAAATTAGTTGAGGGAGTTTGAATAATAGAATTGGAATATCCGAAGTTTGCTGTTGTACTATCCATTCTTTCTAAACGGATAGACCATTTTGTAAACTGGCTGGAGACATTGTGAAAATTTATATGAATTATTGAATAAACAGAGAAATATAAAAGAAAGGGTCTAGTTAAAGTTGGCAAGTTCTATTGGGAAGAAGGAATAATACAACAAATTTATTTCACGTTCTTCAACTAATTTCCGCATTTAAGAAGAATGGTCTAGATATTAAAGATTTAGTGGTACTTTCAGTTCCATCATTCAACATTTCTTATGAGGTTTGAAATTGATTATAGTAATGAGCTTGTGGCTGTTTTAATTGTTTGTTAGTTTATGTTTATAAAATTTTTTACTCCAAGTGCTCATACAATTGGCCAAGGATAGTGTGTCCTTTTTCGCCGCCCAAACTGCACAAATGATGAGCCACCTGGGATAAATCGCACGAACTTGGATCCGATAACCCCTACTGTGTTTGACAATAATTATTCAACGTGGTAATGCACTATTTAACAGCGATGAAGTGCTGTTTAACACAAGAGGTGCACCAATAATTAATGTAGGTAATCTCTTGGCTTCCAAGCACTTTTCTTTGAGGCTTTTAAAGCATTAATGATCAAGATGAGTATGATCAAATTCTTGTTGGCGAACAAGGAATTATAAGAAGTCATTGTAATTTTCTTAATATTTAAAAAAGTTAAGTAGATATAAATAAAAATGTAAGGTGTTAGTTTAACTTTGCATAGTGTAATAAAAAAATATATTATCATATGAAAAGTTAAACTAACACTTTGCATTTTTATTTATATTTACTTAATTTTTTTAAATATTAAAAAAATTACAATGACTTTTATAATTTTTTATTTGCTAACAAGAACTTCGATCATACTCATCTTGATCATTAAGCTTTTAAAAGCCTCAAAGGAAAGTGTTTGGTTAGAAGGTAAGAGATTGCCTGCATTAATTGTTGGTGCACCTCTTGTGTTGAACAACCCTTCATCGCTGTTAAATGGTGCATTACCACGTTAAATAATTATTATCAAACACATTAGGGGTTATTGGGTCCAAGTTCGTGAGATTTGTCTCAGGTGTCCTATCATTTGTGCAGTTTGGACGACGAAAAAGTGCACACTATCCTTAGCCGATTGTATGAGCCCCAGAAGTGAAATAAAAAAATATTAGAAACATAAACTAACAAACAATTAAAACAGTCAAAAGCACATTACCAAAATCAAAGTTCAAAATTTGTAAGAAAGGTTGAAGGATGGACCTGAGAGTGCCACTAAATCTTTAATATTTAGGCCCTTCTTTTCAAATGCGAAAATTAATTGAGGGAGCTTTAACGAAGAACCTGAAATAAATTTTTTGTTGTATTATTCCTTCTTCCCAATAGAACTTGCCAACTTGGACTAGACCCTTTCTTTTATATTCCTCTCTTCATTCAATAATTGATATAAATTTTTTACGTCTCCAGCCAGTCTACAAAATAGTCTATCAGGAACAAGAGATAGTACAACAACAAATTTATTTCAGGTTCTTCGTTAAAACTCCTTCAACTAATTTCCGCAATTAAAAAGGGCCTAGATATTAAAGATTTAGTGGCACTCTCAGCTCCATCCCGCAACCTTTCATATGAATTTTGAAATTGATTATGGTAATGAGCTTGTGGCTGTTTTAATTATTTGTTAGTTTATGTTTCTAATATTTTTTTATTTCACTTCAACTGCTTATACAATCGGTCAAGGACAGTATGCACTTTTTCGCCGCCGAAACTGCACAAATGATAGGCCACCTGTGGCAAATCACACGAACTTGGACCCGATAACCCATACTGTGTTTGATAGTAATTATTCAACGTGGCAATGTACTATTTAACAGCGATGAAGTGCTGTTCAACACAAGAGGTGCACCAATAATTAATGCAGGTAATCTCATGCCTTCCAAACACTTTTCTTTGAGGCTTTTAAAGCCTCAATGATCAAGATGAGTATGATCAAGTTCTTGTTGGCGAACAAGCAATTATAAGAAGTTATTGTAATTTTCTTAATATTTAAAAAAATTAAGTAGATGTAAATAAAAATGTAAAGTGTTAGTTTAACTTTGCATAGTATAATAAAAAAAAAGATATTATCATATGGAAAGTTAAACTAACACTTTGCATTTTTATTTATATTTACTTAGTTTTTTTAAATTTTAAAAAATTACAATGATTTTTTATAATTCCTTGTTCGCCAACAAGAACTTCGATCATACTCATCTTGATCATTAAGCCTTTAAAAACGTCAAAGAAAAGTGTTTGGTTAGAAGATAAGAGATTGCCTACATTAATTATTGGTGCACCTCTTGTGTTGAACAACACTTCATTGCTGTTAAATGATGCATTATCACGTTGAATTATTATTATCAAACACAGTAGGGGTTATCGGGTCCAAGTTCGTGAGATTTGTCCCAGGGACCCATCATTTGTGCAGTTTGGACGGCAAAAAAATGCACACTGTCCTTGGCCGATTGTATGAGCACCTGAAGTGAAAAAAAATTAGAAACAAAAACTAACAAATAATTAAAACAGTCAAAAGCTCATTACCAAAATCAAAGTTCAAAATTCATAAGAAAAGTTGAAGGATGGACTTGAGAGTGCCACTAAATCTTTAATATCTAGGCCCTTCTTCTCAAATGCGAAAATTAGTTGAGGTAACTTGAAGGATGGACCTGGAATATCCGAAGTTTGCTGTTGTACTATCCCTTCTTCCTAATGGATAGACTTTTTTGTAGATTGGTTGGAGACATTGTGAAAATTTTTATCGATTATTGAATGAAGAGAGGAATATAAAAGAAAGGGTCTAGTCCAAGTTGGCAAGTCTATTGGGAAGAAGGAATAATACAACAACAAATTTATTTCAGGTCTATGGTTAAAGCTCCTCCAACTAATTTTTGCATTTAAGAAGAGGTCTTAGATATTAAAGATTTAGTGGCACTCTCAGGTCCATCCTTCAACCTTTTTTATGAATTTTGAAATTTGATTAGAGCTTGTGACTGTTTTAATTATTTGTTAGTTTATGTTTCTAATATTTTTTTTCCTCCAGGTGCTCATACAATCGACAAGGATAGTGCGCACTTTTTTGCCGTCCAAACTGCACAAATGTTTAATAATAATTATTCAACGTGGTAATGTAACAGCCATTCAACACAAGAGGTGCACCAATAATTAATGTAGATAATCTCTTACCTTCCAAACACTTTTCTTTGAGGTTTTTAAAGCCTCAATGTTCAAGATAAATATGATCACAGTTCTTGTTGGCGAAGAAATTATTGTAATTTTTTTAATATTTAAAAAAATAAGTAGATGTAAATAAAAATGCAAAGTGTTAATTTAACTTTGCATTGTATAATAAAAAAAGATATTATCATATGCAAAGTTAAACTAACACTTTACATTTTTATTTACATCTACTTATTTAAAAAAATTATAATGATTTCTTATAATTCTTTGTTCGCCAACAAGAACTTCCATCATACTCATCTTGATCATTGAGACTTTAAAAGGCTAAAAAAAAAGTGTCTGGTTGAAAGGCAAGAGATTGACTCCATTAATTTTTGGTGCATAATATCTTTTCTTGTTACATTGTACAAAATTAGATTTGAATCTTTTAAAGTTTGAATTTCACTCTAAAGGTAAAGTATTATCTCTTACCATTTATTTTATAGATGGGAACAAAAAAAATATGAGAGAAAAACCATTTAAGGGTGAGAGATTACATTTTATCTTTTAAAGTGAAAATTCAAAATTTAGAGGATCAAAATCCTGCAAAATTGATATGATTCATATCAATATAATATCTTTTTTAGTTTGTTTTTGTTTTCAATCAAAGCATCATTATCAGTTATTAATTTATCATCGTGAATAAATTTTGTTTCCTGAATAACATAACCAAAGAAAGCAGCAACCCAATGATCTCTTGGTATTCTTTTGATTACAATATGGGTCGGACAGGCCCAACCCATACCAAAACGCACAATACAAGATCCTGTTGGGTCAACCAACGCTCCAACTCACTTTAAGTAAATTCAAATTACTATCTCTAAGTCAACTAGTCTACCATTAAGCTAAGCTTTCCCCTTAAGTGAAAGTGAGAAGTTTTTGGTTTTTTTTTTTTCGGTCAATTTCTAGGCCAGGAAACCGAACCGAAGAACAACAGCAACAACAACAAAGAAAATGCAAAACGAAACATGTTCCCTCCCTCTTGCTGACAAAAAAAAAAACATGTTCCTTCCCTCTCGTAATCTCGTTTACTCTCAATCAACTCTCTTACCTAATCTAAGACGTGCAGAGACAGCCAGGAGGTTTGCCTAGAAGCAGCCACCCTTGAAAGAGTGCGTAATAGCTCACTGATCGAGCGCTCTTGCGCCGAAGATGAACGGGGCTAAGCGATCTGCCGAAGCTGTGGGATGTAAAAATGAATCGGTAGGGGAGCGTTCCGCCTTAGAGGAAAGGACCCGCACGAGCAGTGGTGGACGAAGCGGAAGCGAGAATGTCGGCTTGAATAACGCAAATTCAGAGGCATAAAATACAGAAAAAGTAAAATACAACATAAAATCTGGGTAGTAGTTTTGGTTTTTTTTTTTTTTTACTTGGGTCCATAAGACCCGAAAAAACACACCAAGACCCAACCCGTTCCCATCTTAATACTATCACATTTTGAATTATCTGAACCAGAGAAAACTCTTCTTCTACTCCACCTTCATCTTTCATCATTGGAATGGTATCCTCAGCCACCCACCGCCAATACCCACTCCAATACGCTGCTGCTACAACTGTGCTAGGACTCCATATGGATCTGGTGCGTCAAAGATTGCGATCATCCCTTCCAAACTGAGATGCAGTGCTCTGTCATGGCCATTGCGAGAAGCTTCTATTCACTGTAGTGCTGTACCATAAGTGGCCACGAGAGTCAAGAGCTTAAGGAAAGGGCTTCAAATTTTCATTGTGGTTCATTATACCCGAAATAATATTCTCAAATTGGCAACTGGCCCATCCCAAATTCAGATGAGAATTTTATTCAAATAGAAAAAAATGGCAGACCCGGGTTCGGCCCAATATAGACTTGGCTTTGATATTTTTCTATTGGGTTAGTTTGTAAGAGTCCACAACGGACTTCACAAACTCTTTACACCAAGGAAACTAGTAACATAAATTAATAACCCTATTCTATTTTTAAAAAAATCTATCTTCGCTATCGTCATGATTAGCCAAAAAATGTTAATTTTCGTATGTCTGAAGTTAAGTAATTAACTATATCTCCATTTCTAATACCAAAAAAAGAAACTATATCTCCATTTCCACACTAATATTAATCACACATACTTTGATACTTTATACTCACCTATACTTCGTAATAATTATTATCAAACATTACCAATGGAATGTACAAAATTACCTATTGTTATTAACCAAATTTCATTTAATATGAAAAGTCCTCAAAATCATCGTGCGTGGATAATCTTATAATCATTAACACCTTTTTTTTTTTCGATGAATCAAAATAACGATCTTATTAAATGGTATTGTGCTAAATATGGTAAATTTTTTTTGTAAGATGAATTGGACAACTCTAATTTTAAGTATTACAATACAATATATTTACGAATATTATTATACATACAAATTTTTTTGGCATACAAGTTATATAAGTCCCTTACATAACGCACGCGTGAAATTACGTTGTTCCTTTTGTATCTCGTGTTTCTCCTCTTCTTCTTTTTTTCGCGTTTTTTCTTATTTTTCTTCGCGTGTTTCATCTTCATCGTAGTTTTTTTTATTACTGTTGTTGCTATATTTTTTTCCTCCTCCTCTTTCTATTGATTTTGCAACATTATGTTTTTTTTTCTTTGCTTGATTTTTTCTTCCCAAGAAGAATGATGAGAATATGAAATAAGAAGATAAAGAAGAAGAAGCAGCAGAAGATGAGAAGGAGGAAGAGGAAGAGTTTTGAATTATGTAGAACTTATTAGCACACATACACCGGAAATTCTCTAACAATACACTCGAATATATTCGTATTACATCCAAATATCTTCGTGTTACACCCAAATTTGCTACAAAATCAGAAAAATGTTTCCTTTAATGCTGCATTTTTTTTCTTCTTCTTTTTTTTCTTATTTCTTTCTTTCTTTTAGTTGGATGAGTGTAAGTTCATCATTTTCCAATTAATTTTGCAACATTATATGTTTCTTCTTCTTTTTTGTTTTTATTCTTATTAAGAGAGTAAAAAAAGAAGAAATTTGAGAAGGTAAAATAAAAAGAAAAATATGAATAAGAAAAAAAAAAGAAATAGATGGTGATGATGATGAAAAAAAAAAGAAAAAGAAGCAACAGAAGATGATGATGATGAAGGAGAAGAGTTTTGAATTATGCAGAACTTATCAGCACACATACACCGAAAAATCTTAAACAATACACTCAAATATCTTTTTATTATACCCAAATTTGCTGCAAATATAGAAAAATATTTTCTCTAATGCTGTAATTTTTTTTCTTCTTTTTTTCTCCTTATTTTTTTTTCTTTTAGTTGAATGAATGTAAGTTCATTCTCTTCCAAGTAATTTTGTACCATTATGTGTTTCTTCTTCTTTTTTGTTTGATTTTTTTATTTTATTCTTGTTAAAAGAGTAAAAACAAGAAGAAACTTGAGGAGATAAAATAAGAAAAAAATGAATAAAAAAAAAAGATGATAACGATGATGATGAAGAAGAAGAAGCAGCAGAAGATGAGGAGGAGAGAGAAGAAGAGTTTTGAATCATGCAGAACTTATTAGCACACATACACCGAAAAATCTTAAACAATACAGTTAAATATCTTCGTGTTATACCAAATATCTTCTTGTTACACCAAATTTGCTGTAAATACAGAAAAATGTTTCCTCTAATGCAGAATTTTTATATTACATTTAATTTAAACTATAAATGATGAAATATTATTCACCTGTAGAATCATAAACTACTAATGAAAAAATTAACTAGAATTGAACTACATCTCAACCACTTGATTGGATTTAAAACAATAATCAATTTCGTTCTGATTCAATTGACAATCTAAACTTGAATTATTCATTATTTTTAACAACGAGATAACTGATGATAGAGGAGAAGGAGGAGAAGAAATTCCAAATATAGAAAGGAGGAAGAGGAGGAGGAGGAGATGGTGGTATTAATTACGATGATAATGAAATAGAAGAACTTGTATAAGAAAAAGAAGAAAAAGAACATGTGCACTTAAATATAAATTACTTATAAGAACTTATATAAAAGATGACTTGTATACAAAGAATAACTCTTATTTTAATTTTAATATTTATAAAATTTATAGTAAATATTAATACGAGTCATTCGTATTGTATGTGCTATTAATCATTAGGTATTTGGCACAAAATGTTAATTATATTCTATACTATCTTTTAGAGATAGAATTCATTAGTTGAAAATGATAAAAATATATAATAACCACTAAGATTAACAGTTTTAAGAAAAGTGAATTTAAAAAAAATTGAATCATAATCAACATCCAAATTTTAAATCTGTGAAAGAAAAATCAAAGAAAATAAAACTATTACTAGAGATAAAATTGCTGCCTTCAAAACTTAATAAGCGGCTTTCCAAAGTTACATTTTTTTTTTGTTCGTGAACGTCACAGTTTTAAATTCTTCAAAGTTACGAAATTTATTTTTGTAACTCACAGTAGCATCATTGGGCTCCCTTATTGAAAGTGGCCCTAATATCTATTTCAGTTTTTATTTGTTTGTCTCTGAGATTGGGGTTATGGAGATTTTTGGTTTTCACAAGAAAGTCAAGAGAAGAATATAATGTTGGGTTAGAAGCAAAAAATAGGAAAGGATTGGTTGAAAAATTCAAAGAAAATAGAAAAGGATTGGCTGAAAATTTAATACATGATGCCATTACCAGCACATGGAAATGCCACATCAAACACATTTCACATTTCACAGTTACTTACTTACATCTATAAAATTTTAAAAAATACTGTTTATTATACCCTAAATATTCTTTATATTCATATAAAAATATAGATATTAACTTATGATTAATTAATTATAGATTTAAATTAGCTTTTAATTAACAAAACAAAATTAAAGACTATTAATTTTAAAGAGTATACATGTAGAGGAATTGTAAAAATTGTATATTTCAATTTTTAAAATGATTAAAATTTTCCTATAATTAATTTTAAAATAATAAAATAATCTTTGGAGATTAATTTTAAAAAGACTAAAGTACTTTTTAGTTAATTTTTAAAGGATTAATATATCCTTTAAATTAAACTTTAACTAAGGTTGATTGATTATATTAGCAATTAGTAATTTAAATTTAATATTAAAAAGACTGAAAACCTTTTTAGTTAATTTTAAAAGATTAAAATGATTTTTTAAAATTAATCCTACAAAGATTAAAATAACCTTTTAGAATTAAGGTTATTTGCTGTATTAGAAATTATAAAAATTAGCTTTTCCGAAGACTAAAATACCGATAAAGTAAAATTAATCTCTCTCTCTCTTCAATTCATAATAAATCACATTCAACAAGCACATCTATATCCTTATACAATAGAAATCGAATTTATTAAATATTCTAATATAAAGAGATAGTGGAAATTTTTTATTACAAGAAGAGATAATATTCAATTTGATTTTTGAATTTGTACATTAATTTTAATTAATTCTTGTAATTTTAATTATTTTTATTTAATTTTTAAATTTTTTAAATGTAATTCACATTAGTCATTAGCATACAAATGTTAATGGAATGTTGATATAGACAATCAAATACCATCTTAAACTTATAAAATGATGCTATTTTAGTTTTGATATTTAAATAGTCTAAAAATAAGTTGTATCAATTGTTTTGGGAGAAAAAAACTTTAATAAATATCACTTACCATACTATTTTTAGACTATTTAAGTGCAAAAAAAAAAAACGACATTTTACAGAGTCCAATGTAATATCTAACTATCTATACCTTCCATTAATGTTTGTGCGTCAAAAATTATTTCAGGAATTAACATGAATTATATTCACAAAATTTGAAGCCTAATTAAAATAATTAAAACTTTAAAAACTAAATTTAGACTCATGTACAAATTCAGAAATCAAATTGAATATTATCTCTTAACAAAAATGATAATATACTGTTAATATACATGAACTAAAAAGATATTCACTCGCTAATGAGTTATAGATCAAATGGTATAGTCTTTCCATACTCACCTAAAAAATTGCGAATTCGAGTCTTTCTATTTTTGGTACAAAAAAAAGGTATTCACTTTTTTTAAGTCAAATTAATATTTCAAATTTATAATACAATTACATAATTCATATTTTAACAGTTTAATTATTTTATTAGTTAATATAATTTTATTAAATTTATATATATATTTTTTAATTTTATCTCTATATTTTTTTAATTTGATTTTTACACTATATTTTTAATTTTGTAATTCAGTCCTTGTGAGTATAAAAAATTATAAAAATTAACAGAATTTTTTTCTGCAAATAAAAAATGCTCACAATTAAAATCTAATTAGATCATTGATTATATATTTTTTTTAGAAAAATATTCTGTTAATTTTAATATTTTGATATAAAAAATAATATAATTACAAAACTAAAAATAGTGTAAAATTTAATTTAAAAAATATAAAAATTTAATTATAAATTTAGTAAAATTATAAAAATTAATATAATAATTTAAAATATTTTAAAAAGCTAATTGAATTGTTTCAAAACCAAGTACAAATTTATTTTATTTGAATTTATCCTATCTAAAATGAAATTCTACTTCTTAAAATATTATAATTGAACTTCTCAAGCTTACACTGTTACACATGTATATTAGACTTTGTAAAATAATATTTCTATAAATATATGTCTTTTTAGCCACAATTATCGTAGAATGATACTTCTAAAGTTTTAATCATATAAGAGTCTTTTGGTTTTCTCTAACTTAACACCTAATATTTATTATTTCACTCTTTAAGACTTTAACTACAAAGGTATTATTTATAATTAAACCTGTTATGAAAATAAACCTGTTAAATTTTCGAAATCCTCTTTAATTAATTGGAAATATGAAAAATAAAATGATTAAGTTTACTTTTGATTTTTTTAAATTCTTTTGTAAAAATAAAAAAAAAACCTTAAATTTATATGTTATCTCTGACGCTGTGATCCACTGCTTCTACCATCAATTTTTTTTTTAAATATTGTTACTTGACTATTTTCATTTTATGATAATTTTAAAAAAAAATTATTCTTGAATCAATCCTTATTACCCTGTAAGATTAAATTTGTAAGTGTTGAAACATAAAAAAAAAAAAAAAGAGAAAGATATATAATCACCGAATGGTAAAAAAATTTGAATTGCGAGAATAAATATAATATTTAAGTAGGGTCTCTATAATTTGAAAGAGAAGAAGATCAATTCTATTATTATTTTTAATATTTTTACTTACTATGTTTATATTATGATAATTTCAAGAATTTTTAATACTTGTATCAATCGTTATTATTCTGTAAAATTAAATTTGTAAGAGTTGAAGCATATAAGAAAATTAATAAAATTGTGTAGGATCTTTTTTTTTGTCGAGTTAAATTTAAATTAAATAGACAATCTGAATCATATCACAAAAAAAAAAAAATCAATTATCAGATAGTATAATAATGAATATAAATGTAAATATATGTATAAATAGAATTTTTAAATTAATAGCCATGTGCTGCTCCCTTATATGTACACCATCGTCATCATAGGCTTCTTTTTATTATACTCTAACTATATCAACTATGGATAATTTAATTTTTTTTTAATGCGATAGTGACTAGAAAGTTTTATATTGAGATGGATCCAAAAGGCGTAGACAATAACTCCATACAGCAAGAGAAATTGTTTTATTTTCTTTGATTGATATCTAGTGTTGAGAAATATTTTATGATTTTAAAATATATATTTAGTATGTATTATATGATTATTTATGCATTTTTATTGTTTTAACATTAATATTTTAAATATAAAACTAGTACGTGTTCATCACATGACATCGTATTTATTTATTAATTATTCAAGAATAATTATAAATCTTAATTAGGAATTTTTATAATTAATGGTAACAATTATTATCTAAAAAATGAAAAGTTTTTTATGTGAATAATTTTATAATGACATTTAGTTAAGTGCTAATGTTATTACATAAAAAAAATTCCATGCAAATTATCCAAAAATATTTTTTCTATATATAAAGGTATATTAGATATTAATATAAAAAATGACATTGACACTTTATAAAACTGAACTCAAAATCAATCTTTTTCTTTTAGTATACTTGAATTTTAATTTTAGGATAAAATATATTTTTTATCTTTTAAATTTGTCAAAAATTATAAAAATATTTTTAAATTTTATTTTATTTTAATTTTGTTCTAAAATTTTTTAATTTGCATTAAATCTATCCCTGATAATTAAATTTTTAAAAAATTTAGGATTAATTCAACAATAATACATGACAATTATTTCTGGTTTATTTGTATTGATGGTTATTTTTGTAAAATTGCTATTGAATTGATTCTAAATTTTTTGAAAAATTAACTTTCAAGAATATATTTGATGCAAATAAAAAAATTTTAGGACAAAATGAAAACAAAATAAAACTTAGAGATATTTTAAAAATTTTTAGCAAATTTTAAGGACAAAATTAAAATATACTTTACCCTTAATTTTTTATTATTATTATTAGTATTCTCTCTAAATTATTTTTAAAATTTTACATGCTAATTATTTTTTACTTGTTTAAATTTTATTCAAAATTATATATCTTTCATAATTTTATAAATTTATTTAAATTATACTATTTTAACATTTTTTATTTCTAATATTTTAAACTATGCTACTAACTCCTTCTCCCTACTAATTGTTAACACGCAATTATACTAGGGAAAAAAATAGTAGTCATGTGCAGTAGCAAGTAGCAACACATATTTGGGAGCAAATGATGTAACAATTTTGGCTGGCTGTCCAATTAATAGAAACAATTACAGGAAAAAAGTTGTAAAAATTTTGGGACGGGTTTCAAAAAGACAATTACAGTAAAAAAGATGTAACAATTTTGGCTGTCCAATTAATAATAACAATACATAAATAAAATTTGTACAGAGAATATGTTAAAAATGTTAAAGTCAACGCAAAACCTTTATTACTGTACATTTATATACATATTTGTTTGGCGTGATGTAATTAATTAATATTAAAGTGAAAGTTTTTCCATATTCATTATTTGACCATATTATAATTACACTTTATATTTGGGGACTATAATAATATAATATACCTTCTTATAAGAGAATAGTAAAAAAAACATTGATATTATGTGTATTTTTTAAAAATTATACATTTATAAATTGATGTAAAAAAATATTATAATAATTAAATTGATTTATATGTATTTTAAGGAGTTAAGTTATTATCTATTCATTTATTTTTTTTGCCATGTGTAATACTGTTTTTACTTAAATTTTAATGTTATTATCTATTCATTTATTTATTGTACATAATAAAACTTACCTATCATGAAATTAAATGACATACATAGACTTCTAGCCTGGTTATTAATATTTTGATTTTTAAAAGCATATATTAATGTGAGATTACACCTTATTATACCAATTATGGAATATTAATCCTTTTTTAAATGCTAGCTAGTGCTGACAAGTTTTCTTATAAAATGGCTATATATATATGGAAAAAGTGAAAAACTAAGGACAAAATAAAAAGAGAACGGTCAACGGATATAATTAATAAGGATGTGAAAAATTGTTTTATTTTATTTTATTGATATGCAAGGTTAAAAAATATTTTATAATTTTAAAATATATATTTAATATGTATTATATGATCATTTATGCATTTTAATTGTATTAACTTTAACATAAATATTTCAAATATAATTGCAATTACTCCAACACTCCGCTTTCTTGTCTATATATATGTGCATTTGATCATCTTCATGATCTTGTTTCTTACCCTATTAATTACTGTTACTTTATTAAAGATATGTATTTATGAATGTGTTGAATACATGTTAATATGTTACTAACAGCTGCACTTGGAGGGCATTTTTTAATTAATTATATTCAACAATAATAGTAATTAAGTAGGCTGTAAAAGAAAAAAATAGCAATACGAAGAAAATTTCTAAGTAATTATAATTATGAATATGTATATATATGTACATTACGACAAAATTAATTCCTTTAGCATGTAGTACTATAGGAACAGCCTTGTTCCAATTTTCTTATAAATAGCTCCTCTAGTCTTCTATATGTAAAGCAAGTCACGTAAATATTCAAAAAAAAATGTCATACAATTATATAAACAACAAACTTGCTATTTACAAGAAAACTTCTCATACAAGATAAGATAAAATTAGAAGTTGGACTGCCAAATATAGAGTAGACCTTTTGATTGGAGAATAATTCTGTGTTTATTTACTCAAGATATATAATATTTTTTTTTTTGGTATTTATATAATTGAATAAATTAAAAATATAAAATTTTTAGTTTTTATAAATTACAATATTATACTTTTAGCTCCAATATTTAAACTTTAAAAATAATAATAGTATAATACCAATATTTATTGTATATTTTAATTTATAAAATCAATAAAACATAAGAAACTTACAACAAAATTATACATCCAAAATCATGCTAAATTATCGTGGAATGATTTTTATTTTTTATTTAAATTTATCCAACATAATCACTAACCAATTTAACAATGGAAATTTGATATTTATTATCCTGAAATTTTAAAAATATGGTACTTAACTGCTTATGTTTTAATTTTAAAATTCCGTGAACAAATTACTTTTATTAACTGATTATATAAAAATAAGCTATGATGTAGTTTAATTAGTTTGGTTTTAGTTTTATTTGGTAATTGATTTCAGATTTTGGGTTTTATTTATTTTAATTAGCTTAAATGCAATGTAAATAAGAAAAAACAATGAGATATAACTATACTACCTAAGCACCTAATAGGCTAATACTAAACAATCACAAATCTTGGACCACCAAATATATATAGTAAAACCTAAAATTGGAGAATAATTGTTTGTATTTACTTACTCAATATATAATATTTGATTATTATTATTTTTTTGGGTGTTTCATATAATTGAATAAATTAAAAATAAATATAAAAATATAAAAAATAAATATTTTTTATAAATTAATATTTTTGCAATTTTTTTTGCATATTTTTTTATTATTATTTTATTTAAATTAATCTTATCTAAAATGAAACTCTACTTCTTAATATATTATAATTAAACGTTCCAAGCTTACACATGTATATTATTAGACTTTGTAAAATAATATTCATTAAACCAAGTTGCATATTAATTTCTATTTTTTTAGCCACAAATGGTATAATGATACTTCTAGAGTTTTACTGTTTTAGTTATACAAGTGTCTTTTGATTTTCTCTAACTTAACACTTAATGTTTATTTCACTCTTTATAAGAAGGTATTATTTAATATTTATAATTAAACCTGTTAAAATAAATATTTAGGAATGGTCAAAGTTTTAGTATAAATAGAGGTGTTGTATCTGCAGAGAAAGCCGCTCAAACACTCTCTATCATATACAATCATACAAGATGAAGTTTCTGTTTCTTTTCTTATTCCCTTTGATTTTGTGTGTTGTGGTTCCTACCACCAGAGCACAATTATTAGATCCATTCTTTTACAAAGATACATGTCCCTCTCTCCAGTCAACTGTACGACAAGTTCTTCTTAATGTTTCGAAGGGGCCTGGAAAAGATGAGCGGCTTTTCGCCAGCTTGATAAGACTTCATTTCCACGATTGCTTCGTCCAAGTAAGTATACAAAATTGTGTTAATTTCTATGTTATTATCGTAAATTATTGTAGAAAGATTCTAATCATGGATATGTATGTATGCAGGGGTGTGATGGATCAATTTTGTTAAATGATACCGCTTCTATTAGAAGCGAACAACTTGCAGCGCCGAATCTGGACTCCATTCGTAGGTTGGATGTGATCAATTTGATTAAGGAAAATATCGAGAAAGCTTGTCCTGGGGTTGTTTCCTGCGCTGATATTGTCGCACTTGCTGCCGAAGTGTCTTCGGAGATGGTAAACTTTCTTTTTAATTTGCATGTTCATCTCAATTGATTAGTGTGCATTATTCATTTTTTTTAACTATCTTGATTTGACAGTCAAATGGTCCAACTTGGCAAGTTCCCTTGGGCAGAAGAGATAGTGAAACAGCAAGCTTCGACTTGGCAAATTCGGACATTCCTGGTCCAAAATCCAACCTCCCTCAGCTCATTTCGGCATTTCAGAAAAAGGGTCTTGATATGAATGATTTAGTGGCACTTTCAGGTTTATCTTCAACCTTTCTTATAAATTTTAAAATTTGATTATACGAATGAGTTTATAACTGTTTTAATTATGGGTAAGTCTATGGTGACTGTTATAATCATCATGCATGCGGACAGTATGTAGTGCGGTTGGAATGTGGTGCTATTGCCACGTTTTAAATTATATAAACGAAACTAATAAATTACACCATATATAAAGTAGATTGTGCTAAAAATGTTATTCATGATTTATTTATGATTTTTTTTATAAGAAGGCGTTGAAGCGCAAAAACTACTCCATAAATAATGAGTATAAGTTTGTGATTAATGTGCCACTGAATATAAATGCTGCTGTTAATAATTTCAGTGGCTTATTACAAATGAATTACACTAAAATTTTGAAAATAGAATTTCTTTTAAATGGTACTGCACCCGATTATCATACTTTGAGAAAAGTCGTGGAGTACGGTGCAAATGTGATGGTGATCCATTTGGTTATTAATATTTTAAAAAATTATATATTGATTTATTTTAAATAATAATTTAATTATAAAATGGTTCTATTATAATTAAGATATTATTCAATTAAAAATTGACATATCATATAGAATAAATTATATGTTATTTTAGAAAGAATTGAATAAAATTTATCTGTAAATAATTATTTAAGTAATTAAATATCTGTATAGAATTTTTTTAATTAACACTTGTAGTATATTAAATAAAAATTCCCTTAGACAGAGTAAATAAAGATGATTTTTCATAATGGTACAACCAATACTAATGATATATCCATTTTTTTAACTGAAGAGATTGATGTCTTTACATCATTGCTAAAATCAGAGTAGTTGCTTGTATCCATTTATTTTGAATAAACAGACATGATTATATATGTTAAGACTTGTGTATCTCTAACTCTTTATTCAAACAACAAATTAAATTTGTGCATGTTATTGTGTACCTTTTCATTTTAGATTAAAAAGATAAGTTTTCCTTTATATATGGAGTATAGACAATAGAAATATATCTATTTATGGATGCACACACATCTTTAAATAATTCAGAAACAATGATTCACATAATAATTGATTATAGCTGTTAAAAGAAACAACAAATTAGTACAAGAGATGATCCACAAAAGGTTGGTACAACCAAAATGTTTTCCAATATTCTGTTTTTTTCTTGATAATATAATAGGCTAGTTATGTATACAACAAAAACTTATTTTATTCACTTTTTTAAAAAAAGGATATTGCTAAACATAATTATCAAATAAGAAAAATGTAGCATTATTTGTCTATGAATCAAACTAGCTTCTCCAAAATAAATGAAGATGGGTTAATTTAAAAAGTGAGGAGTTTAATTATCCTTACATATGAAAATCACAAACTTAATAATAATTAATTCTTTATTTTTTTACTTTATTAATCTTCTCAGTTTAAATGAATTTATTTTTTGTTTACGAGATAACTATATATATATATACATATGCACACAGCAACTTTACAGTAACACCTAGTGACAGCATCACATGTTGATTTTCACTATCAGTAGCATAGAATTTCTCTTTAATTATTTGGTAATTTATGTTTCTAATATTTTTTATTTTCACTTCTTCAGGTGCTCACACAATTGGCAGAGGACGGTGTACACTTTCCCGTCGCCGAAACTGCAAAAATAATGGGTCAAAGGGAGAAAATGTCACAAATTTGGACCAGATAACTGCTTTTGAGTTTGATAATAATTATTATATAAATCTTCAGCGTGGTGATGGACCCTTTAACAGCGATCAAGTGCTGTTTGATACAAGGGGTGCACAGACAATCAATGCAATCAATCTGTTGGCTTCCAATCAAACACTGTTTTTTGAGGCTTTTAAAGCCTCCATGATAAAAATGAGTTTGATTGAAGTCCTTGTTGGTAAACAAGGAATCATTAGAAAGCATTGTAATTTTATTAGTACTTAGAAAAATTAAGTAAATATAGATAAAAAAGCAAAGTTTTAGTTTAACTTTGCGTATTGTAATAAGAAACAATATTCTCATATCAATATAATATTTAGAAAGCATTATCATTTGGAACTATCTGAACCTGAGAAAACTCTTCTTCTTCTCCGGCTTCATGCTTCATCTTTCATCATTGGAATGGTATCCTCATTCACCCACCGCCAATACCCACTCCAATACGCTGCTCCTGCAACTATGCTAGGACTCCATCTGGATCTGGTGCGTCGAAGATTACGATCATCCCTTCCAAACTGAGATGCAGTGCTCTGCCATGGCCATTGCTAGAAGCTTCTATTCGCTGTACCATAAGTGGCCACGAGAGTCGAGAGCTCAAGGAAAGGGCTTCAAATTTTCGCTGTGGTTCAATATACCCAAAATAATATTCTCAAATTGGCAACTGGGCCCATCCCAAATTCAAATGATAATTTTATTCAAATAGAAAAAATGGCAGACCGGATTCGGCCCAATATAGACTCGGCTTTGATCTTTTTCTATTGGGTTAGTTTCTAAAAGTCCACAACGCACTTTACAAACTCTTTACACCAAGAAAACTAGTAACATAAATTGATAACCCTATCTTTTAAAAAAAATCTATCTGCGCTATAGTCATGATTAGCCAAAAAAGTGTTAATTTTCGTATGTCTGAAGTTAAGTAATTAACTATATCTCCATTTCCACATTAATATTAATCACACATACTTTATACTCACCTATACTTTGTAATACTAATTATTATCAAACATTACCAATGGAATGTACAAAATTACTTATTGTTATTAACCAAATTTCATTTAATATGAGAAGTCCTCAAAATCATTGTACGTGGATAATCTTGTAGTCGTTAACACCTTTTTTTTTTTTTTTTTTATGAATCAAAATAACGATCTTATTAAATGTTATTGTGCTAAATATGGTAATTTTTTAGTAAGATGAATTAAATAACTCGCATGATATGAACCAATACTGCATTTCAAACACATCGGTTTGAGTCATGCCTACGATCAGTTTCTAGCTCAAAAAATATCATAAAATTCATTAGAGTAAATTATTTTTTCTATTCATAAATATTCATAATATGAAAATTTACCTATAAAAAAACAAAAATAAATTTGTTCATGCATTAGCCTACTATGAGAGTCAGATCCAAAATGATTAAAAGCACAATTAACATTAATAATTTTCTTAATATTTAAAAAAACTAAGTAAATGTAAATAAAAATGCAAAGTGTTAGTTTAATTTTGTATAATGTAATAAGAAAAAATATTATCATATCAATATAATATTTTTTTTTTAATTTGTTTTTGTTTTCAATCAAAGTAGCATTATCATTTATCAATTTTTCATCATGAATAAATTTTGTTTCCTGAATAACATAACCAAAGCAAGCAGCAACCCAATATTTTTTGGTATTCTTTTGGTTACAAACTTGCAATGTGGGCCGGACAGCCCCAACCCATACCAAAACGCACAACACAAGATCCTGTTGGGTCAACCAACGCTCCAACTCACTTTAAGTAAATTCAAATTACTCTCGTTTAAAAAACAAAAAATCACTCTCGCTAAGTCTACTAGTCTACCACTAAGCTAAGCGTTCCCCCTAACAAAACCATTAGCCCAACCTCATTACCCCACCCCCAAATCAGATAACCTTTCTCTATGACAAAAAAAAAACAAAAGATAATCTTTCCCTAACCTAGGATTCAAAAAGCTATTTTAGAGACAGATTCTAGAGTAGTGCTGCAAATTCTGCAAAAGAAGAAAGAAATCTAGAATCATTCGGAGACTCTGGTCAGAAACATCGGTCAGATCGTAAAGAGAGATTGATAGTTGAATATAAAACATGTCTATAAAAAAGCCAATAGAAATGCAGATTGGCTTGCTAAGAATAACCTAAAATTTTTTTTGGAATTTCACTTTATTGATCTTCTCCCACCTAAGTTAAGACACATTATTAATGATGATAGTAGAAGAGTTTTATTATCCCGTATAGTCTCTAGATTTTTTTTGGGTCAGTAAATTAGACAACTTCCTATAATTTTCAGTTTAAAATTTTAGTTTTTGTTTCTTGGACTCTAAATCTCCTTATAAACCAAAAAAAAAACCCTCCCACTATCAGCAGCGCCGAACCCACCCCCTCCCAGCCCTAGCAGAGCTGAACCTGTAACACCCTAACTCTCAGCACGTCATGATCGTACCAAAAGTAAGGAGTTACTAACCTGTTCTCCTTATTTACTATTTAATATTGAGTCTTTAGGTCGATATCGCGTTTCAGTTTATAAGAAAATTTCAGAAAAAGATTTTAGTAATAATAATAATAATAATAATAATAATAATAAATTTAATTTTTTATCTATTAAAGTTATTTCTAATAAATAATTCAAACTAGTAAAATAAGTAATAATTAAATTAAACTTCATTAATCATAAAATTCTATTTAATTATTTTTGTTAAAAATAATTTTTTTAACTAAATAAAATCTCAACAAATATAATAACTCATAAATAACTAATTATTTAATTTTCGAAAACTCGGGGTCTTACATCCTACCACACTTATAAAAATTTTCATCCTCGAAAATTGATATAAGATAGAAAAGGTTTGCATCAACTTCTCTTTCAAAACGTTAAAAAAAGAAAGAAAAAGATTTGGCATGTCCAGTTCAGGTGAAGGAAATCATATCTTATAAATGACAAGATATGGTCGGGAGTTATTCAAAACATATCTCAAGAAAGAAGTTCGAAACAAAAATTTCTCTGCAAGCAAGCAAGGAAGAGATGACTTTAAACTACTTTAGCACGAATAAGGAGTATACGTTTTCCTAAAACTTTACTTCTAACGTTCTCAAACCCCATGATTCACGTTACCTATTACTTCTATCTCGTCTATGATAATCCATTAGTGTTTCCATATACATGAATCATTAGTATTAAGTTGGCCAGACCTAATACCATGAGAGATGCAACAGTTGACTAACAGAATTAATCAATAGACAATCATGCATTTGAAACTCAAACTCTTGTCAGTCGGACAAGTCCTACTGCATGACAAACACTCAGAGTATGCAGTAAAGCATAGTCAGTCCATTCCCAAGGCTCTAACGGGAACGAACTGCTCTGATACCATAATGTAACACCCTAACTCTCAACACGTCATGATCGTACCAAAAGTAAGGAGTTACTAACCTGTTCTCCTTATTTACTATTTAATATTGAGCCTTTAGGTCGATATCGCGTTTCAGTTTATAAGAAAATTTCAAAAAAAGATTTTAATAATAATAATAATAATAATTAATTTAAACTTCATTAATCATAAAATTCTATTTAATTATTTTTGTTAAAAATAATTTTTTTAACTAAATAAAATTTCAACAAATATAATAACTCATAAATAACTAATTATTTAATTTTCGAAAACTCGAGTCTTACAGAACCCACCCCATCATGTTTAGGTCGAATATAATTTTATGTGGCATAAAACAATTATTTAAAAATTAGAATAAGGCATCTCAAATCTCAATGTTAGATTTAAAACTATTTTTGGAGTATATGCTACTCATCCTCATATGCTATAAGATTATAGGCACAAATGTAAGATGTAGACCCACCAGACTTTACACAAAATTAAACAGTGTTACTGTTAATGAGGAATACAGCATGCACTATTTTTGTTCTTGTTAAATGTATATTAATTACTTTCACCTATTATTTATTTCTTGTTATGAATATAATATAGGAATTAACTATTTTGTGTTTTAAAAATATATTTTAATAGTATAATAATAAAAATTACTTAAACTTTTTATTTTTAATGCACTAAAAATATAAAATAAATTATGTTTTTAATAGTTTAGTAAAATATTTTCATTTATAATGTGTTCTTAAAATATATGATAGCAAGACTCTAAAATACAATATGTTTTCTTTCTTTTTTTATTCTAAAAAATGCAATTTTTTTCAATTAAAAGGAATGTTATACGAATAAATATAAAATTTACCATATTATAACTACATTTTATAAAAATGATTTAATCTTATATAATAATCCAAAAAAGTCATCCTAATACAATTCACATATTTTTACCAATAGTGTTTTATTACTATTAATTAATTTAAGGAACAACACCTTTTTCATGTGAAAAACTAAATCAATATTATAAATAAATAAATTAACATAGTTTTTGTTACTGTACTCTTAATTGAATTATTTATATTTTTATATTAATGGCATATAAAAATTAAATTCAATCGTAATAATAATAATAATAATAATAATAATAATAATAATAATAATAATAATAATAATAATAATAAGTAGCATGTAGAACTGTATTTGTAGAAAAGAGACCATATAAAAAAGAGACCTGAAAAAATAAAAATATATATAAAAAAAAGACTTAAAGAATAAGAACATATATAACTGAATTAGTAGTATGTCAATTTTGCACTAAATTTTATATCAAAATATTACCAAAAATTTATCAAAAATCTAATATTTTACTAACCTCATTAAATAAACAATTACCATATGATGTTGTGCTCTATGTTACATATTTTATTTCAAGTCTGAAAGTATAGTTATAGATAAATTAGTTATATCTACGATAAATATTTGTACAAAAGTGTAAATAATCATAATAACATGTTACTAAAATGAAAATACTATTTTTCTTACCTAAATATTATTAAAAACTTATTTGAACACGACATTTATTGTTGATGACTTTGGATTGTTGTCTTCATTTATAATTAAAATGTTCAGGCCATTGCGACTCTTAACTCTTGACAAAGTAGCGTAAAGTTGTCCATGGGTGAACACTAATTTTAGCAAGTAAAGTTCTATTCCTACATGTGATAATGATTTACCACGTAGTAAAATACCTTGATTTTTCAATATTTTTCTCCTCATATATAGTATCCCGTTAGCTAATAATGTCCAAATTGCATTTTAAATATAATTTGGTTTGCTAACATTATTAGATATTAATAGCATCACAAACAATTTTCTTAATTGGTGACCAAACCTCATTAATAGCTGTAATAAATTTTTAATCGTCATACAGTAATTTTATAAAATAAAAAGCATCTTAAAAATTAGAACATATAATCCTATTAACTGTCCTAACAGACTCATATCACTAACTTGCCACTGGCTCTATTTTTCAATAAATTCACGGAAGTATATGCAATGCTATATTCTTATATCCTCGAAAGCTAGCATGGATTTTGTATTTTTGAGAACGCTTTAGTTCTGGCCTATGTAAAATTAAATAATTCCTTTCTTGCAAACAAAACAAACATTACATATGTACAATACAATTGATCTGCAATTGATTTTGAGACATTGTTTTTCTTTTAGAATAAAAATGGCTTGAGATGGGAAAATATTTCTATTTTTAAGATCTGAAGCATATGAAGTTGGCTCAAGCATTGTTTTTAATTGCTTCTTTCTAAGCATTAATTTCAGCCTTCAATTTTAATATAGAAGACAAAAAAAAATATAATGATGTTATTCTATTTTTGTTAACAGTAAAAAAAATGACTATATTGTGTCTAGGATGAGAAGCTCATACTACTGAAAAATGGTTCAAGGAAGAAGAATTTGATAACCATGTAAGAACTTTAGTAGTGTATATAGTGTGCTATAATTAATCTCTATCTACATCTTATACTTGATAACAATGTATATTGTATAGAATCTGAATGCATTAATGTGACATAAAAGTATGAGTCTTGCGGAAGAAAAGTAAATTCTGAGAAACATAAACACTCATAAGTGAGGTGCTGATAAATTTCAGTCACTAGAAGTGCTTAGAAATACTGTAATATATATATATATATATTAAGAGCTATATGTTCAGACATTTATAATTAAAAAATTATATTATGTTAAGATATTTTATTTATATAGGAGTTATTATTTTTGATTTTCAATACTAAAAAATTATATATTATGTTTAATACTTTATTTATGAGTTATATAATATTTTGTTTATGGGTATTGATTTTTTGTTATTGAGAAATTTTAACCAAAAAATTATTTGTTTAATGCGA
The DNA here is from genome assembly GCF_059453495.1 of Arachis ipaensis. Lineage (NCBI taxonomy): Eukaryota > Viridiplantae > Streptophyta > Magnoliopsida > Fabales > Fabaceae > Arachis > Arachis ipaensis. Next base: position 10,716,425 of record NC_142439.1, on the reverse strand, counting down.
TAAAAATAACGGTTAAAATTGTCTTTTTAAGCAATAAAAAAATATTTTTACCCGGTAAAAAGGGCAGTTTGTAACTGTCATTTTAAACAATATGAAATCCCATTTTAATCCGGTAAAAACGGCGATTTTAAATGCGGTTTTAACTAATAAAAATGCCAATGTGATGGTAAAAATGGCGGTTTAAAAACGTCATTTGAACCCGTTAAAAACGGCAGTTTCAAACGCCGTTTTAACTAACCAGAAAACTACAATTTTATTTGGAAATAATGGCGGTTTGAACCGCCGTTTTAACCTATTCAAAACCCACCGTTTTAACCCATGAAATTTTGGCGATTTTTCGAAAATCCCCGTAATAACTAGAATAGAGCCCACAATTTCGTTGCTTTTTGAAACCGCCATTCTTGGTAATAATGGCGGTTTAAACCGCCATTCTTGATAATAATGGCGGTTTAAACCGCCGTAAATACAAAAAACCATCATTTTTACCAGAATTTTTTGTAGTGTATGTTGTGTAACCTTTCTGAACAGTTAACAAAATTCTTATATAGTATATATCATCTATACCCGGTAGAATAAAGTTTAACCTCCCGATAGAATATCCTCTCTTGCGTGGATGTCATTCCCTTTCTTCTCTATCATAAACAAATTGATTTGGAAACACAGCATACATTAAAGTTTGACCTGTTTCAAATTCTTTGTTGGTCTCCATCCATGCTAAGAATATCATAGCTTTTCCTTTCTCTTAATCCATGATTTTTTCAAGATTGTCATCATCTTTAAAGATAATATTTTGTTTTTCAAGCAAATGGAAGGTTAATCTCATCACTTAAGGCCATCTCCGATGAATATCATAGGCCAAAATTTTCTACACAGCCTCCCATGAAGACAAATACCCACAATCATAAAATTGTTTGATCTCATAATAATCTGAGCATCCTCTCCACTGAAAGCTTCCTTCAAAACCTCAGCTGCCACCTTGTCTGGACCTTTATTCACGTACTTGAACAAATATTTGATAGCATTTAACTTGTTGCAGTACTCGACGTTAACATGCGCTTGATAAGACATCAGCAGATATGCATTGTAAGAAACTTCATTTCTATTATCCATATGGACTTCCTTCCTCTCAGTAACTACTCTTGTGTCTCATCTTTTATATGATGGGTATCTACTATCATTGATAACTGTGGTGTTATTGAATGTTTTAGGATAATATTTGGTGTAGTACCCATCTTTCATGTAAGGAGATTTTGAGAAAGCTTTCTACCACATAGTCCATGAATCATATATGTAAACATAGCTCTAAACAATTTTGGGTACTAAACAAGATCAGACAACTCTAACAATATTAACCGGTCAATTTAAGTTGTGGTTGTTATCTTGTGGTCTCCACTCAACCACAAAATAATATGAGTATGTGGTGGACCTCTTTTTTAGAATTTCACCATGTACATCCTTTATAACAAAAAGACAAAAAAAATATGTTATAAATAAATTATCTATTTTATATATGTGCTTTGATAAATATATAACTACGCAAATAATTTAAGGAAAAATTTTCCTAAAAATAAGGTTAGATGATGAGCAATACCTGCATCTAGTATTCCGAATGGAATTTCTTGCTTAAGATTGGAGATTATCATATCAAGCTTAATTTTGAACACTCTATATGATATATTTGGTCAGTTTTCAACCTTTAAGTTCTTTAGATTTATTAACTCTACCAATCTCTTGCCAACTCGAGTTATATGTCATTGTGATGAAGAGGTTTGGATATTCATATATTTCTTACAAATTACCAGAATATTTTGACAATTATTAAACATGTATCTCATGTTACCAGTGAAGACGCTGGTAGCTAGGATGACATATTTACCTACTTTGGAAGAACGAGTTTCACCCCTAACAACTACATCTTGAATCACTCTTGATCTTATCTAAAATTTAATTAATTAATTAATATTTTTATTTTACACTCCTTTAAAATAGTGGTATGAGAAAAATTGAAGTTGAATATTGTTTTAAAATATAAAATTCTTTTAATCTAATAAGAAAATAGAAATTAGAAAAGATTTTTTTAGTTTCGTCAAAAATTATATCTATCTACTAATTGCAGATAAAAATAAAAAATTAATTACAATTTAGAAATTAATAACCTTATAAATTATGTAAATATCTAAAACTAACAACTTAAAAAAATGTATTTAAAAATTTAAAAACTAAGAACCTAAGTAAATAACTTAAAATTTAAAAAATAAGAACCTAAGCAAAATAATTTAAGCAAATAATTTAAAATTTAAAAATTAACCACTTAAGCAAATAACTTATAATTTATAAATAAAAAAGTTCTAAAAATTTCTAACAACAACACCTAAGCAAATAATTTTCAAGCTCAATGTATGAGCGCTATGTCAGCAAAAAATTTTTCCATTTTTTTGAACTACTAAATTAGTTCAATTTTTTAGAAACGATAGAAAGAAATTAAGAATCAAGGAACATATATTAATTTTTTGGGTAAAGTATACTTTTTGTCCCTGAAGTTTGGCAAAAGTTTTAAAAATACCCCTAAATTTTATTTTGTTTCAATTTTGTCCCAAAAGTTTTCGATTTGCATCAAATATACCCTCGACGGCTAAATTTTCAAAAATTTAAAACCAATCTAACAATAATGCATAAAATTTATTCTTGATTTGCTTGTGTTGAGGGTTGTTCTTATGAATAACTAACTTAATTATATCAACAATATTTCATATTAAACATATAAAACGTTATGATATCAAATACTATATTAAAAATTAACAAAATATCAATGGTATGAATTGAAAAAAAAATCACAAGTAATAACCAAATAACTTTAAATTATATTAAAAAAATTATAAATTCGAAACATAAAAATTCAAGAAAAAAAAAAACAACTTAAGAACAAACAATGTTTTCACCAAAACAAATATATGTTTAGCATTATTCTATCAGATAGACTTAAAAAGAAGATTCTAAAATATGTGTATTTAAATTCTTAATTTTTATTCTCAATCTTGATCATCTTGTAAGTTGAAGTATCTCCTTCCGCCCCCGTGTACGACCCAATTTCCAATATGGCATGCTCATACCGAAACATTCGAGTGTTACTAACTTGAAACTATACTGACACTGTTATTAGCCTGTAATCGGGTTAACAGAAGATGAAAAGTTAGTTACTCCTTTATAGTTATGTACATATATACAACTCAAAACATCTTCGGGGTCTGGCCCATATATGAAGCTCCTAATCTGACGCCTAGACTAGCCTAGTCTTCTAACCTTGTCAGTCGAAAAACAAAAGTGAGAGTCTAAAAGAAACACTAAACTGGAGAGATGCCAAAAGAAGATGTTGATGTTGCTACCTAATCGCTATCAGAAGTTAAGTCCACGATCTCTATATCCATCTCAGGATCCTCATCATCCTCAGAAGCCAGATCTACAATCTCTATCTCCTCGATGTCCTCGTCGTCAAAAATAACGATGACCTCTGATATACTTTGGGAACTACCATCACTACTGCGCCTGCGGAAGCTGTACCACTAGGAGAAATCTACTCAACTGTTGAGGGATAACCAGAAGCTGCGGCTGAAGTCTCGATAGACTCTATGGTGAAAGGGTCAGAGGAGCTAGTAGAAAGAGACTCTATCAACATGTCCAAATCCACTGGAGGAGACTCAGGGATGTAGTCATGATGATAGGGCCAGGCCCAGGCACTGTCGAACCATCCTGCTATGCTGGAACAAGACCTCCATGCATGAAATCACAAGGATGGTGGATAGAATAGGGATGTAACTAAGATAGCGGAAAAACATAAGATGCATCAGGATCAAAGAGGGGGGGAGGGGGGAAGCTAGCGAGTGTTGAAAGAGATTATCTCTGACAACGTACTTACGGACTCGAGGCTCTGTGACCACGACATAGAAGCTGTGAAGGACTGGATCCTCTTACACATAAGGCTGCTCAATCTCATAGAAAATGACACCTATCTCTATCTGAAAGGGGGTAAGAACATAGGGGGTACGATCTGGGGTGTTCTTAGTAGGGTCGAGGTGAAACAAGTTAAGTTGCTTTTTAAATCGACCACGTGTCCTAGATCAATTAGACCACAACAAAGGAACATAGGGCAAACAGCAATTAAGAGCAAACAGCACATAACATACAACCACAAGAACGAATTCAAAACACACAAAAAATATGTACAAACAAGTATGATGCATGTCTAGCCCTAGTGCAGGTAATGAGCTCATCCGTCAATTTTCTACCCGTGTCCGACATTACATCCTTACGAACGTTGTCTCTCGTGGTCTCTTTTAGACCTTAAAGATTAGTTTTAAGTGTAGTGACGAGATTAAACTATGAAAAGGGAGGTTACTTGGAAGTGAAGAAAGGTTTGGAAGGATAAGTTGTGGTTGGGAAAGTGTAGAATTGATGATGATGTATGATTAATGAATTGAGAATGGTAAGGTTTGACTTGTGACATGACTGAGTATGGCCAGAATGGTTGAGATGGCAAGGTCTAGATGCGAATATGCTTGCGTGTTAACTTGAGATTGTATTCGGATGGTAAGTTGAGGATGGAGGATTCCCTCTCTTGTGGTGATGTGAATGTGGGGAAGGTGGAAAGGCACTCTCCTTCATATCGTTTTTTCCTACGTCTTTCTTTAGTTGTAAGGTGGAAAGGCACACTCTTTCGATGTGGAAAGACACTCTCCTTCATATTTCTCCCAGGAGAAGGTGGAAAGGCACACTTCTTCGATGTGGAAAGACACTCTCCTTCTTTATGTTCCTCCTGGGAATGCGCAACCTAGAGACAAATGTCTGGATTAGCTACCGGATGTATCGGATTCTGGCAGTTTAACCGACACGTGAGCTCACGGCCAGTAGGAAAGGCATGCATCATGTGCATTTGTATGTTTTATTTTAGTGTACATTTTCTTGGCTTGCTTAATTGTTTATTCATGTTAATTGCTAATTGCCTACTTGTTATATATGCTTTCTGTATGTGCTTGTCTTGTCTGATTTGTTTGTCTGTGCACTGGAGTTGGAGGATTGGAGGAAAGGCGGAGGATTTGAGGGTTTTAGCACGGTTTTGGTAAGTTTAAAATCTTAGAGGACCACCCCAATTATGGTTTTCCATTTTAAATCTTTAAGTTTTATAACCTAAGTGTCGGAGTTCTAGGATTGCCTCTGGCTTTCCCGGGACCTTATATCTTATGTATGCGGCACCAATACGATGCTGAAAACCTCTGGTTCTCATTCCATACGTGTTGTTATTTTTCAGATGCAGGTTGAGAAGCACCACACTGTGTATTCTAGAGACTCTGAGGAAGCAAAGAACCCTTGGGATTTAGGGTTATATTTTATTTATATTTGTCCCTCTTAAAGGTTGACTCGGAGAAACAGGTTGTCAGTTTTCTGTTTTGGATTACTTTGGCGTGTATATATATGTATATGTATACTCTAGTCGGTATTTGCTTCACAAGCCAAACCTAGATCTTGTTAATTGTATTTTTGGAACTCTGATCTTATATATTTATATTATCTTTTCCGTTCAATCTTATCCACCTTTCTACTTTTATCCGATCGTGAGTGTTGCGTTGTTCTGCTTGTATTTTGTCAATAACATTTCTTCAAAGGCTCCTAGATAAAACCTTTTCCATCTATATTATATATAATTTTACTTTTAGAGGACGTAATACCTTGCCACCTCAGTTTTATGACTTAAACATAAGACTCTGTGTGGTAGTGTGTTACATAATACGCATATTTTATTGAAATCAACGAAGCCAATTGTTTCGAGGGTTACCTGAAACTGAAGGTCGATCTCGGATGAGATCTGCTGTGATGGCCAGAGCTGCCGTGTTTGACTTGTTGGATCTGGTGGAGCTCGAGATGCTATTGATCCTTCGTCACCGGAGGGTGGTGGTACCTGCAAGAGAGTCTGATACTTAAGTTAGCATGGACTTTAAGCAGGTTTTTTGTAGAATCAGAGTATGAGTTATACTTGGGTGCTCCAGTGTATTTATAGTGGTATGGGGTGACCTTTCTAGGTAAGATAAGTTAGTTATCTTATCTTTTTCTTTCAAGTGAGATCATCTTATCTTTCAGGGAGTATCACCTCTATCTTTCTAGGCTGTAGCTGCCTTTAGATTTGGGCTATGTCCCTTAGCTTGGGCCTTGGTAGCGATTTGGCCGACCTCTTTTAAAGAAGAGGTCTGTTGTACTGACTTGAAGAGGTCGGTTGCTTTGTTCTCGATCACCCCAGGTCGGATAGCTCGACCTAGGGTATGAACAGTGCTCCTGCTTGAGCTCGATCTTTACTTTTTTAGGGTCGTACTTCTAGATTTCGTCCCTTTTTGAAGAAGTCGAGCTCAAGCATTATATAACTCCTTGCTGGGCTCTTTTGAATGCGAAGCGTTTTCCTCCTCTTTTAATTGTAGTGCTTATTGTGCTTTTCTTGGGAACGTGTAAAGATTAAATGCTCATTAACTCCTTTTGCCATTTCCCTCTTTTCGTTTCATTTTGAATCTTTAAGCCATTTTTCAGTTTCTCTTCCCCTTTCTTTTCACTCTTCTCTTCCTTACAACGTTTCACTCCTTTGCACCCTTCTGTTTTCACATCTCTCTTCGAAGAAATTTGTTTGGCATGGGTCTGTTGTCGTCTCTTCCTGACTTTCTCGACGATCTTTGAAACGGCCGTTGCTTTCTTCTTCTTCCTCAGGTTGGTTTTTTCTTTCTCTACTTCTTCATTTTGATGACTTTGTTTTGGTTTTTTGCTTCTGCGGAGAATCCGTTTTGAAGGGTTTGGATCCTTTTTGCTGAAGGTTGCATTTTTTAATTAGTGCTGTGCTTTCCTCGACTTGACCCTAACTCTTTGCTTGCTGATGTGCTTTGTATTTTCACGTTTTCAAGCCTTCTGTCTGCCTTGAAGCGACTGTTTGGTGTGTGCTTTGCACCGTTACTTTCTTCCCTGCAGGTTAGTGTTTTCTTTTCTCTTTTTGCTTTTGACAACTGTGCATGCTCTTGATGTAAGGCTTTGACTTCGTATCTTGCATTTGCTTTTTGAAAAACGTTGGTTCTTCTGTGAAAGATTGTCTCTTTTTGTATCTTGATCCATGGTTTTTGATTTTTCCCTGTTGCTTGCTTTTTTGCGAAGAATGCGCGCCTTCTGGTGATCTTGTTTATGGTTTTTGTCTCTAGCTTAACAATCTTTTGATGATGAACTGTCAGTAGGAGAAGTTGTGACTTTTGATGCTTTTTGTTGGTGATGATGATTTTTGCTTCGTGGAGTGTTGATTTTCTGTTTGTGAGATGTTTTTGCGAGATGCTTAGGACGTAGGTTGTCGATTTCCTTTTTTCTGGTTCTTGCCTTTGTTATTGCCTCCAAAAGGTGCCCCTGGACTTCTAGTGTGAATCCTGGAGTTTCCCTTTTACTGCTGCTTCTGATTCTTGGTGATCATATATTATCATCCGAGTTGTTTCCTTATCTGCCCGGGATGTTTGGTAGTAACCCTATTTTTCTTTTTTTTTTCTGTAGGAATAGTTGACCCATGCCTCTTCATAAAAATATTGTTGAAATGTCTACCAAGGTCCCGGAAGGCATGTCCGACTGGCTGGACTCTGTTGTATTGATGTGTGTCACAGTTGCTGATTCTGAGTATTGTGTGCGACTTAGGAGGCATCATAGGATTTGTAGTGATAGGGATCAGGAGAAGAATTATGAGCTAGTGTCACCTGATCCTGAGGAGAGAGTCAGTTTTCCCTCTTTGGTTTAAGGGGAACGTCCCTTCTTCTATGCTTATGACTATTTCTTTAGTCAGTTGAATATTACCATTCCTTTCACCCCTTTTGAGACCGAGTTATTGTGGTCTTGTAATGTGGCTCCTTCCCAACTCCACCCAAACTCTTGGGGCTTTATAAAAATCTTTCAATTGTTATGTCAAGAACTGGATATCCGACCTACTCAAACTCTTTTTCTTTATCTTTTCGTGTTGACAAAGTCTGGGGCAGCTAAGAAGAAAGCCTCCTGGGTTTCCTTCTGATCTGCTCAGGGAAAAAAGGTTTTCTCTATGTATGACGAGTCTTTTAGAAATTTTAAAAATTACTACTTCAAGGTCCGAGCTGTTGAGGGAGTTCGACCCTTCTTTTTAGATGAAAATGATGAGTACACCTTCCCTTTAAGCTGGCAGAAGAAGGTAATAGTAGCTAGGTACTCTTGGGAGAGTCTTGATGAGGTCGAGCAGGCCTTTGTGAATGTGTTGGAAGAAATTTGGGGAGAGCCTCCCCATCTTGATACAAAGAAGTTCTTAGGAGACCCTTCTCTTCTTCGGACTGAATTGGGTAGTTGTCGACTTTATTTGTAGCTTTTCTTTGTTTGTTTGTTTATTTGCCAATCTATCCCCTTCTTAACTATAATTTTGTTTTCAGAGATGGTGAAGTCCGTGGATTCCATGAAGGCCTACCGTCGAGCTAAGAAGGCGACCGCTGCCTCCAACATCTCGGCCAAGACTGCGGAGTGGGAGTCTTCTCAGGTTCCTCCTAAGAAACTGGTATCGAGTGCTTCTGGGCTGAGGAAGGTTATTCCTACTCCTCAGGTCCGAATTATTCCTTCTGACACAACTCGACCATCCACTGGCGCTGCCTCTTCTCCTACTGCTGGCCCTCCTCCTAAAAAACAAAAAACTGTTGAGCCTTTTGACTTGGATGCCCCAGATTTTGATGCAGTGGGGTTTGTTGATAATCAGATTGCCCCCTTTGGTCGACTTCTTATGGACGATGTGTCCATTCTTCGCCATTTGAATTTTATTACTAGTAGTAAGATTCGGATGGCCCATATAGGTGCAGCCTTGTCTTGAACTATCCAGGGTTCCCCAGTGCATGCAACTAAGGAGTTTTTGGAGGATGCAAAGTTAGAATCTGATAGGATCAAAGGTATGAAGGACGAGCTTGACGCCAGGGTTATTAAGTTGGAGTTGGATTTGGAGAAGGAGAAGTCGAGGGCCGTCAGGGCTGAGGCGGCTGCAAATTTGGCAGAGGAGATGGCAAGAAAAGCACAAGGAGAGTTATACTCGCAATTATGCCGAGGTGGTGGAGCTGAGGGAGAGGCTTGAAAATGCTCTTGTAGATTATGCCGATCTTTAGAGCCATCTAGTAGATAATGTGACGGGTGCGTATGAAAATCTAAAGGCTCAGGTCCGAGTTCTTGCTCGTGAACTCGACCTGACTCTCTTTAGTTTGGACAACATAATGGAGGAGGGCAAGATAGTGCCTGCTCCAGATGATGAGGATGATGAGCCTCTTCCTGCCCTTTCAGCCAAAGCTTCTGCTGCCCCGACTTCTTCAAATCCTTCTGCTGAGGTCGACCCGTCCCAGCCTGATCCGGATTGTGAAATTCTTAACCATGAGGATGGGACCGTGGACGCCGTCCCTGTGAATATCGTTCCTCCTCCTTCTGCCACTGATGATGCTACTGGGGAAACTTTGAACCCCTTATGACATTTCTGTTTTATCTATACAGCCCGATTTGTGGGCTTTTGAACTCTAGTTTTTGTAGCTTGTTTATAACTTGGTTCCTTTGACTGTTAGTTGCTTCTATGCAACTTAGTAGATAAACAAAGTACTTTTGAACTCGTGAGGTCCCCTTCTAGGTTGCCTCCTGAGTCTTTTTAATGATTGCTGTGTTTCTTTTGGTATGCTGATTGCTCTTTTGCAACCTTTGCAAATTTTGTAGATCTTTATAGAGTGTTGATAATCTGCTTGTCTGACCTCTTTTTGATTGAGATATTTTTATCTGTCTTCTGGTTGGGCGAGATGACCCTTGGAGCTATCTTGCTTTGAAAACTTTTTAGTGTTTTGGCAGAACCTTTTTAGTTAGTCTTTGAATAGTTTTGATAGCATTTTTGCAGTGTTGTAGCTTTTTGGATAGAGCTGCATTTTTTTTAAGCGCATGCTTTGGGATAGTCGACTTTGTTGGTTTTTCATTGGTCGACTTCTTGAGTTATTTTAGTAATCCAATAGGCATTTTTCTATGGATTTACTTTCTATAACTTTGTTGCGTATCTCGGTTTAGTCTGACTTCTTCTTATCGAACCCTCCTAAGTTATTTTTAGTAATCCATTTTTACTTGGACATTGCCAGGCCTCTTTTTATGGATTACTTTTTATAACTTTTGTCGCTTTACTCGATTTAGTCCGACTTCTTCTTGTCGAACCCTCCTAAGTTATTTTTAGTAATCCATTTTTAGTAAGACCTCGTCAGGCCACTTTTTATGGACTACTTTTTATAACTTTCTGCGTTGGTTGGCTCGGTCCGACTTCTCTTTTGTCAGTCCTTCTTAAGTTATTTTTAGTAATCCATTTTTAGTAAGACCTCGTCAGGCCACTTTTTATGGGTTACTTTTTATAACTTTCGTTGATTGCCTTGTCCGACTTCTGTGTCGGTACTTCTTAAGTTATTTTTAGTAGTTCATTTTTAGCCGGGCCTCGTCAGGTGACTTTTTATAGATTACTTTTTATAACTTCCTGCATTAATCTGTTTTTGTTGCTTTCACCTTGCTGACTTCCTTGTAATCAGGCGATGAGTTTGGTTATCATCTTGCCAATTTTGTCGGGATCAGACGATGAATTTGGTTTTCATCTTGCTGACCTTGTTGTATTGGTGAATTCTTGCACTCAAATTAATACGTCTTGGTAGATAACCTTTTTATGGAATCTGAAAAGCTTTATTCAAGTAGGAAAAATATAAAACAGACAACAGTATATACATATAAATGCTTACCCTTCTAAATCGGGCAATTTTATAGATCTTGGCTTGGTGTCTCATTAAAAAACCTTTTCAGGAAAAAGAGTGCACCTTGACCTGAGATCTTTATTATTTTCTAACTATAGTACCTCCTTAGGTTACAGGTATGCCATGACCTTGGTAGCTTTCGCCCTTCTAGGTCGGATACTGTTCCGGGGGTTACCTGAAACTGGAGGTCGATCTCGGATGAGATCTTGGTACCGGTCAGAGATAACGTGTCTGGCTGGCTGGTGGCGGCCGGAGCTGTTGTGTCCGACTTGTTGGATTTGCTGCGCTGCTGATCCTTGGCCACCGGAGGGTGGGGGGTACCTGCAAGGAACTCCGATGCTTAAGTTAGCACGGGTATTAGGCAGGTTTTTATGTAGAATCAGAGTATGAATTATACCTGGGTGCTCCAGTGTATTTATAGTAGTGTGGGCTGACCTTTCTGATAAGATAAGTTAGTTATCTTATCTTATCTTATCTTTATCTTGAGTGAAGTCAGCTTATCTTTAAGGGAACCACCTTTATCTCTGTAGGCTTGAACTGCCTTTGTATTTGGGTCGTGTTCCTACATTTGGGCCTTTTCCTGGGCTCTCCTGTCGATTTGGCCGATCTCTTTAAGAAGAGGTCGGATAGTTGGACCTGAAGAGGTCAGTCGTTTTGCCATCAATCGTCCCGGGTCGGACAGTTCGACCCAGGGTATGAACAGTGCCCCTGCTTTGAGCTCGGTCTTCTTTTTGAGGTCGAGTTCTTGACTTCGGTCCTTCTCTAATGAAGCCGAACTCAAGCATTTTGTCGATTCCTTTGTAGAAGCTTTTGAATGTAGAACGTTTTTCCTCTAAAAGCGCGCGCTTTTATATCGGCGCTGTTTTGGGAATGCAAGCGGTTTTAATATCCGCATTTAATTGGCATTTAATTGCCCTGTTTCCCCTAACTTCTCTATTTTTTGAATTTTGCATTCAGGAAAACGGTTTCTCTCCTTCGCCCTTTTCATAACTTCTTCACATTTCTTCTTTCACTCTCTCGCTTTCTGTCTTTCGCTTGCGCTTCTGCTTTCGTCGCTTGGCGTTTTTTCTGGGCAGCCTTTGTCTCTGCGCTTCCACTCTTCCTCGCAGCTTCTTCCGTCTTCAGGTTAGTCTCATTTCGTATTTTTCTCGTTTGTTTTTGTCTTTGCGATGGGGTTTTCCTTTTGATATTCTTTTTGGAGAAAGTTTGGATCTTTCCGTTTTTCTATCATGCTTGACTTGTTGCATGCTCTGGAATTTCTTTGTTTTTTGGTGCGAATCTTTTTCTTTTGCATGTTGCCGCCGTTTCTGTTTGTGCCTTGGCTGATAATTTTTTTCTTGATTTCAAAAGAAAGTTTGCGCCTTTGTTGCTTGGTCTTTTCTGACATTTCTGATATACTGTAGAAGTAGTGTTTTTTGCTGGTAAACTGTAGAAGTGTGGTCCTTTGCATTTTTGCTTCCTTTGTTTTCTTTCTGGATTTTGTTTTGACGAGTGCTGGGATGTAAGCCGTAGAAATAACTTGAAAACCTTGCTTGTTTACTACCTCCAAGGGATGCCCCAAGACCTTTGTCTTGAGTCTTGGGGTTTTCCCTTTTTGTTTATCCGCCCGTCGAGATGTTTTGCCCTCTGTCCGAGATGTTTTTGTGTAATCCATTCTTCTTTTCTTTTTGTAGGATTTAGTTGACCTCATGTCTTCCCGAAACAACGTAACAGAAATGCCTTCCCAGGTTCCTACAGGTATGGCTGATTGGGTGGACTCCATGGTTCTTATGTGTGTCTCGCTGGTTGATTCCGAATTTTGTACTCAGCTTAGGCAGTTTCACAGTGTCTGTAGTAATTCTGGTGATGAGAAGAATTATGAACTTGTCCCTCCCTCTTCTGACGAGAGAGTCTGTTTTTCGACTCGAGTTGTTGACAATCGCCCCTTCTTTTATGCTTACGATTTTTTCTTTGGTCAACTAGGTATTACTCTTCCTTTTACTCCATTTGAAACCGACTTGTTATGGTCTTGTAATATTGCCCCTTCTCAACTTCACCCCAACTCCTGGGGTTTTATAAAAATTTTCCAGTTGTTGTGCGACGGTTTTGGTATTCCTACTTCCCAATCTCTCTTTTTCTATTTGTTTGTTTTGACTAAGCCCGGTGTGGTAAAAAAGAAGTCAGCTTGGGTCTCCTTTCGTTCTACCCAAGGAAAGAAAGTTTTTTACATGTTTGACGAGTCGTTTCGTGACTTTAAGAACTACTTTTTCAAGGTCCGAGCTGTTGAAGGAGCTCGGCCCTTTTTTCTGGATGAAAATGACGAACCTGCCTTTCCCTTGGAATGGCAAAAAGACGTGAGGGTCTCCCGGTATTCGTGGGAGATGTTGGATGAGGCTGAGCGGGCCTTTGTGACTATCTTGGAAGAACGCTGGGGTTATCTTGGAAGAATGCTGGGGTCAACCTCCCCATCTTGACACAAAGAAATTCCTAACCAATCCTTCTCTTCTTCAATCTGAACTGGGTATCTTGTGTTTCTTTTATGATTTTGTTTATGTTGCTTTGTAACTGTCTTTTCGGACTTGTCCGACTTGTAGCTGAGTTTTCTATTTTATTTGCAGAGGCAATGAAGAATAATGAATCCATGAAAGCTTATAAGAGGGCGCAGAGGGCGACTGCTGCCAGAAATGCCGCTGCCCAGGCGGCTGAGGAGGGATCTTCCCAAGTGCGCGGGAAGCCATCGGTGCAGAGTTTTGCCGGGGTGAAGAAGGTGATCCCTACTCACCGAGTTCGTTTAGCAGATCCTCACGTCACCTCTGCTGCCCCTTCTGTTGCTCCTCTCAATAAAAAACAAAAGATTGCTGAGCCTTTTGACCTCGATGCTCCTGATTTTAATGCAATTGAATTCGTGGATCAACAGATCGGCCCCTACAGTGCTCTTTCCATGGACGATGTGTCCATCCTTCATCACTTGGATTTTATGGCTCGAAATCATGTTAAGATGGCGTACATGTCGGCTGCCATATATCGGACTGCTCAGAATCTCCCTCTCCATGCTACCAAGGCATTTATGGAAGAGGCGAAACAAGAATTCGATCGGATGAAGGGACTGAAGGAGGAGCTTGAGGTGAAGGTGGCTAAACTGGAAAAAGACTTGGAGAACGAGAAGGCGAGTTCTGAAGTGCTGGCTGCTTCTTTGAGGTTAGTTGAAGATGCGGCCTTGATGCATAAGGATAGCTACGTTACATCCTATAGGGAGGGGAGGCGCCTGAGAGAGGAGCTTGACAATGCCCGGGAAGACTATGCTGAGCTCCAAGGTCATCTCGTTGGCAGCGTGACTGCTGCTTATGAGAACTTGAGAGAACAAGTTCGAATCATTGCTCCTGAGGCCGATCTTACCCTCTTTAGCTTGGATAATGTTGTTAGGGATGGCAAGATTGTCCCTGATGATGAGGGTGATGACGATGAGGTGGTTCCTCCCCCTATGTTTTCTACCAAGGTGCCGACTTCTTCCGCTCCTCTAGTTGGGCCCGAGTTGGATTGCCAGATCCTGAACCTGGAGGATGGTACTGTAGATGCGGTGCCAATTCAGACTCGCCCCCCTCTCCTTGTTCTGATGCTGTCAAGAAGGCTCCTGATGCTGCTGAAAAGGCTTCTGATGCTTGTTGATCTTTTTCTTTGAAGTAGTTGGCTCGGCTTATGGGCGTTTGGAAACTTTTTGCTGACATTTCTTAGTTGCTTTTTCTAGCAACTTTTTATTTTTGAAAAACAAACAATTAGCTTGCCGTCTTTTGGATAGTAAGTGTTGGTGGCCTTTCGAGGCCTTATGACTCTGTAAAGAACATGTTTTTTTGCTAGGTTTCCTCCTGCCAATGCTGACATCTTGCAGCCAGACCTCCTTGGGTTTTTGTTTTGTAGCTTGAATCTCCGTAGTTGTAGGGGTCCGACTTGTTTGGTTTTCTCGCTTTGTGTGTGTTCTTTAGCGCTCTGTAACCGATTTCTTTGCGTTGGTCCCCTGCTAAACTCTTTGGACCTTTGTCAGGTCTCTTTCGGGGATTACTTTTTACGATCTTCCCGTTTGTAGGAGATCAACTTCGTTAGGTCGACCTTTTCCAGGTTATTTTCGTAATCCTCTTTCTTGGACCTTTGTTAGGTCTCTTTCAGGGATTACTTTCAGTAGTAGGAGTCCGACTTCATTATATCGGTCTCCTTTAAGTTATTTTTGTAATCCTCTTTCTTGGATCTTTGTCAGATCTCTTTCAGGGATTACTTTTATAACTTTTTTAGTAGTAGGAGTCCGACTTCATTATATCAGTCTCCTTTAAGTTATTTTTGTAATCCTCTTTCTTGGATCTTTGTCAGATCTCTTTCAGGGATTACTTTTATAACTTTTTTAGTAGTAGGAGTCCGACTTCATTATATCGGTCTCCTTTAAGTTATTTTTGTAATCCTCTTTCTTGGATCTTTGTCAGATCTCTTTCAGGGATTACTTTTATAACTTTTTTAGTAATAGGAGTCCGACTTCATTATATTGGTCTCCTTTAAGTTATTTTTGTAATCCTCTTTCTTGGATCTTTGTCAGATCTCTTTCAGGGATTACTTTTATAACTTTTTTAGTAGTAGGAGTCCGACTTCATTATATCGGTCTCCTTTAAGTTATTTTTGTAATCCTCTTTCTTGGATCTTTGTCAGATCTCTTTCAGGGATTACTTTTATAACTTTCCATTTTGGGCTGACTTTGTCATGTCGAGCCCTTCTAAGTTAAAGTAATCCTCTTTAATAGGGTTGGCCAGACCTCTTTCCAGGGTTTACTTATAACTTGGGTTGACTTGGTCCGACTTCTCAACGTCGGCCAGTCTTTAAGTTATTATTTTAGCAATCCGTAAGACCTCGTCAGGTTCTTTTTTAGATCACTTTCGATAACTTCTTACATTATTCTGTGTTCATCTTTGCCGATTTGTAGAAAGTGGTTGTCATCTCTAGATCGTCCTTTGGGTGAATCGCGTTTTCACCTTTATCGGACGGTTTGTCTTTATCGTGATCGTGCAGTGAAATTATTTTTCACTTTCTGCCGATCTGTTGCTTTATAATCGGACGATGAATGCTTCAGATTAATGCGTCTTGAAATCTTTGTAGAGTATCTAAAATATATTTTATTTAAAGGAAAAGTGCAAATATATACATATGGGATTGTCTGAGTCTCAACTTGGTGCCTCGTTAAAAAACCTTTTCAGGAAAAAGAGTGCATCCAATGATGAGATCTTTTATCTTTTCTAACTGTAGTACCTTCTGAGGTTGCAGGCGTGCCATGACCTGGGAAGCTCTCGTCCATCGAGTTTAGACAGTCTGTAGTAGCCCTTTCCAAGTATTTCTACAACTCGGTAGGGTCCTTTCCAGTTTGCTGCCAGCTTTCCCTCTCCTGGTCGAGTTGTTCCGATATCATTTCGGATTAGGATGAGATCATTTTCTATGAAACTTCTCGGCACTACCTTTTGATTATATCTGGAAGCCATTCTGCGTTTTAGAGCTTCTTCCCTGATCCGAGCTCTTTCTTGGATTTCGGGTAACAAGTCGAGCTCTTCTCTCTGAAGTTGGAAGTTTGCTTCCTCATTGTAGTGAACTATTCTGGGTGATCCTTCCTCAATCTCTATTGGAATCATCGCCTCTGTTCCAAATGCTAATCGGAAGGGGGATTCCTTCGTGGTGGAATGTGGCGTTGTTCGATATGCCCACAGGACCTGTGGGAGCTCTTCTGCCCAGGCTCCCTTTGCATCTTGTAATCTCCGTTTTAATCCGGCCAATATGACTTTGTTAGCAGCTTCGGCCTGCCCATTGGCTTGTGGATGTTCGATGGAGGTTTACTGGTGCTTTATATTCAAGTCGAATACTAGTTTTCTGAAGCCTGCATCTGTGAATTGGGTGCCATTATCTGTGGTTATTGAATATGGAACCCCGAATCTTGTGACAATGTTTCGATATAAGAATTTCCGGCTTCTTTGAGCGGTGGCATTGGCTAGGGGCTCTGCCTCGATCCACTTTGTAAAGTAATCTACTCCCACTATGAGAAATTTAACTTGTCCTAATCCTTGTGGGAAGGGGTCGAGAAGATCGAGTCCCCATTTTGCAAACGGCCAAGGCGAAGTCACGCTGATGAGCTCTTCTGGCGGGGCGATGTGAAAGTTGGCATGTTTTTGACATGGTGGACATGTCTTTACAAATTCCGTGGCTTCTTTCTGTAGAGTTGGCCAATAAAATCCCGCCCGGAGTACTTTTTTGGCGAGAGCTCGTGCTCCGAGATGATTGCCACAAATGCCGCCGTGTATTTCTTCTAGCAGTTTCCTTGTGTTGGAGGTCGGCACGCATTTTAGTAAAGGTATTGAGATTCCTCTTTTGTACAGGATGTTGTTTATGATGGTGTAGTACTGTGCCTCCCTTTTTAACTTCTTTGCCTCCTTTTCTTCTGCGGGGAGTGTTCCTTCTTTGAGGTAGTTGATTATGGGGGTCATCCATCCTTGGTCCTGACTTGTTATGGCCAGGATTTTTTCCTCTTCCGAGATTGACGGGTTTTGCAACATTTCCTGAATGAGGCTTCTATTGTTGCCCCCTGGTTTGGTGCTGGCTAGTTTTGAGAGTGCATCAGTTCGGGCATTTTGTTCGCGGGGTATGTGGCAGATCTTATATTCCCCGACTTGTCCGAGTAGTTCCTTGGTTTTATCCAAATATTTTTTCATGGTGGGGGTCTTTGGCTTGGTAGCTCCCTGTTATTTGTGATGTGACCACTTGTGAATCGCTGTAAATGTTGAGTTTTTGAGCTCCAACCTCTTTAGCCAGCTTCAAACCAGCTAATAATGCTTCATATTATGCTTGGTTATTGGAGGCCGGGAACCCGAACTTGAGGGAGAGCTCAACTTGGGTTCCTTGGTTGCTTTCTATTATCGCGCCTGCGCCACTTCCAGTTTTATTTGAGGAACCGTCCACATAGAGATTCCATTCTGTGGGAGTTTTCAGGGTATCTGTGAATTTTGCGATGAAGTCGGCCAGATACTGTGATTTGATGGCCGTCCGAGCTTCATATTGGAGGTCGAATTCTGACAACTCGACTGCCCATTGTAAAATTCTGCCTGCTAAATCTGTTTTCTGCAATATTCCTTTTATGGGCTGATTAGTTCTAACTTTAATGGTGTGAGCCTGGAAGTACGGGCGGAGTCGTCGAGATGTTAGGATGAGAGTATAGGCAAATTTTTCTATTTTCTGGTAGTTCAGCTCGGATCCCTGTAGTGCTTTACTAATGAAGTAGATGGGTTGTTGCCCATTCTTGTCTTCTCTGACTAGTGCTGAGGCTATCGCCCGGCTTCCTACTGCGAGATATAATATGAGTGGTTCTCCTTCTCGTGGTCGAGATAGGATAGGTGGCCGTCCTAAGAACTCCTTGAAGTCTCGGAAAGCTTGTTCACATTCTGTCGTCCATTCGAACTGTTTTCCCTTTCTTAAAGTAGCATAGAAGGGGAGAGATCTTATTGCAGCTCCTGCTAAGAATCGGGATATGGCGGCCAATCTCCCGTTGAGTTGTTGTACTTCTTTGACGCATGTTGGGCTCTTCATGTTGAGTATAGCTTGACATTTGTCTGGATTCGCTTCAATTCCCCTTTGTGTGAGCATGAAACCCAAGAATTTGCCTGCTTCAACTACGAAGGTGCATTTTGCGGGGTTGAGTCGCGTGTTATGCTTCCTTATAGTGTCAAACACTTGAGCCAGGTCGGACAATAATGTATCTTCGCTTTGTGTTTTTATCAACATGTCGTCCACATAGACTTCCATGATTTTTCTGATGTGATCTGAGAAGACTTTATTCATTAGCCTTTGATAAGTAGCTCCCGCGTTCTTGAGACCGAAAGGCATCACGATGTAGCAGTAGTTCGCCTTTGGTGTTAAGAACGAGGTCTTTTTTTGATCTGGTGGATACATGGGGATTTGGTTGTATCCCGAATAGGCGTCCATAAACGAGAGGTATCTATATCCGGAGGAAGCATCTACCAGAGCGTCAATACTTGGGAGTGGGTATGGATCTTTTGGGCAGGCTTTGTTGAGATCGGTGTAATCGGTACACATGCGCCACTTCCCGTTTGATTTGTTCACCAAGAAGACGTTGGCTAGCCATAGTGGGTACTTGACTTCTCTTATGAATCCTGCCTCCAGTAACGTTTGTACTTGTTCTTCCACAGCTTGGGATCATTCTGGTCTGAGTTTTCTTCGCTGCACCGACCGAGATCCTGGATAGACCGCCAACTTGTGGCACATTAGCTCGGGGTCTATGCCTGGCATGTCTGCGGCTTTCCATGCGAAGAGGTCGACATTATCTCGTAAGAATTGTATCAGTAATTCTTTTGAGTCTCCTCTTAGGACCGTGCCGATATTAGTCGTTTTGTCCGAGGTGTCTCCAATCTGAACCTTCTCTACCTCACCTTCTGGGTGCGGACGGAGTTCTTCTCGATGCTGAGCTCCGCCAAGCTCAATTGTATGAAACTCTTCTCCTCTGCCTTTGAGGTTTAAGCTCTCGTTATAACAGCGACGTGCCATCTTTTGATCTGCTTTTATCGTGGCTATCCCCTCTGCAGTTGGGAATTTCATGCATAGATGCGGAGTTGAGACTATTGCGCCTAGTTGATTGAGTGTTGTCCGACCTATGAGAGCATTGTAGGCTGAACTTACGTTGACCACAATGTAGTCTATTTTGAGGGTCCTAGATTGATTCCCTTTTCCAAAAGTAGTGTGTAACGATACGTATCCCAGCGGTTGTATCGGAGTGTCTCCTAGTCCAAACAGATTGTTCGGGTATGCTCTAAGTTCCTTTTCGTCTAAACCGAGCTTGTCGAAGGCTGTTTTGAATAAGATGTGGGCAGAACTCCCTAGGTCTATTAGTGTGCGGTGTAGATTGGCGTGTGTCAGTATAATAGTGATGACCATGGGATCGTCGTGTCCCGAGATGATGTCGGATGCGTCCTCTTTAGTAAATGTTATCGCCGGGATGTCGGGTGCTTCCTCCTTTCCCTCAACATGATATATTTCTTTGAGATATCTCTTTCAGGATGATTTGGAGATCCCACCTCCTGCGAATCCGCTGTGTATCATGTGGACGTGTCTTTCTGGTGTCCGAGGTGACCGTTCAGCTCGTCCATCATCTTCGTCTCTTCGTCTTTTTCTTTGGTCATCATCCCGGGTAGCCAGAAATCGATCTAATTTTCCTTCTCTTACCAATTTTTCGATGATATTTTTCAAGTCGAAGCACTCGTTGGTAGAATGCCCTCGAATTCGATGATATTCACAATATTCCTTCCGGTTTCCTCCTCCCCTTTTGCCTTTGAGTGGCTGCGCTGGGAGGATTTTTTCTGTATGGCAGACTTCTTTGTACACGTCGACCAGGGATGCTTTGAGAGGAGTGTAGTTGTGGTATTTTTTGATTTTCTCACCCTGTCAATCTTCTTTTCTTTTGGAGTCCTTGTCTTTGTCTCGGTAGGAGGCCCCAGATTTTGAGATTTCTCCTAGCCGAGCGTTCTCTTCCATGTTGATGTATTTTTCTGCTCGCTCCTGGACTTCATCTAAGGAGGTAGGATACTTTTTTGATATAGATTGGCTGAAAGGTCCCTCTCGTAAGCCATTGATAAGCCCCATGATGGCGGCCTCTGTTGGTAAACTTTGTATGTCCATGCATGTTTTGTTGAATCTTTCCATGTAGTTACGGAGGCTCTCCCGATCTCCTTGCTTGATCCCTAGTAAGCTGGGTGCGTGCTTGGCCTTATCTTTCTGGATGGAGAATCTGGCCAGGAACTTTTTGGCCAGGTCGTCGAAGTTTGAGTTGGACTTCGGAGGTAAGTTGTCGAACCATCTGATCGCCGTTTTCGTGAGAGTTGTTGGAAAAGTTTTGCAGCGAACGACATCTGAGGCATCGGTAAGGTACATTCTGCTTCTGAAATTGCTGAGATGATGGATGGGATCTGTAGTGCCATCATACAAAACCATATCTGGGAGCTTGAAATCTTTTGGGATTTTGGTCTTCATGATTTCCCTGGTGAATGGATCCTGTTCTTTGCGTGAATTTTCCTCAGGAGTGGTCCGATGAGCTTTTGATTTGAGGTCGGCCTCTAATTGCTGTAGTTTTTCTTCTAGTTCTCGACGTCGCCGTACCTCTCTTTGTAGATCCTTTCCGATCTCCCGTTGTTGCTGGGTTTCTTTCTCTAGTTGCTTTAAGCGATCTTGAAGTGCTTCCATGGCTCCCGGATTTGGTGAGTTTTTGTCCCGGTTGGATTCCGGAGTATCCTTTAGCGTAGTGTCCGCGTTCTTGTGCGGTGTTCTGTTCTCCAGATCCGAGTCATGGTCGTTGTCATGGCCGTCTGCCATGGTTTTGTGATGACTTTCAGGTTCCCCGGCAACGGCGCCAATGTTCCGGGGGTTACCTGAAACTGGAGGTTGATCTCGGATGAGATCTTTGGTACCGGTCGGAGATAACGTGTCCGGCTAGCTGGTGGCGGCCGGAGCTGTTGTGTCCGACTTGTTGGATTTGCTGCGCTGCTGATCCTTGGCCACCGGAGGGTGGGGGGTACCTGCAAGGAACTCCGATGCTTAAGTTAGCACGGGTATTAGGCAGGTTTTTATGTAGAATCAGAGTATGAGTTATACCTGGGTGCTCCAGTGTATTTATAGTAGTGTGGGCTGACCTTTCTGATAAGATAAGTTAGTTATCTTATCTTATCTTTATCTTGAGTGAAGTCAGCTTATCTTTAAGAGAACCGCCTTTATCTCTGTAGGCTTGAACTGCCTTTGGATTTGGGTCGTGTTCCTACATTTGGGCCTTTTCCCAGGCTCTTCTGTCGATTTGGCCGATCTCTTTAAGAAAATGTCGGATAGTTGGACCTGAAGAGGTCAGTCGTTTTGCCATCAATCGTCCCGGGTCAGACAGTTCGACCCAGGGTATGAACAGATACCTTGTAGTAGCTTTTTCCCAGTACCTTTACAACTCGGTAAGGTCCTTTCCAGTTAGCTGCTAGCTTCCCATCTCCGACCGACCTGCTCTGATGTCATTTCGGATTAAGATGAGATTGTTGTTGGCAAAGCTTCGCTGGATTACTCTCCGATTATACGTTGAAGCCCTTCGATGTTTTAGCGCTTCCTCTCTAATCTGAACTCTTTCTCGGACTTCTGGAAGTAGGTCGAGCTCTTCCCTTTGAGTTTGGGCGATGGTATCTTCATTGTAAAGGATTATTTTGGGGGATCCTTCCTCTATCTCTACCGGGATCATTGCCTCCATTCCGTAAGCAAGTCGGAAGGGTGATTCTCCTGTGGTGGAGTATGGAGTTGTCCGATATGCCCATAGGACTTGTGGGAGCTCTTCGGCCCAAGCTCCCTTTGCACCCTGTAGCCTTCGTCTTAGCCCGGCTAGTATGACTTTGTTGGCAGCTTCTGCCTGTCCATTAGCTTGTGGGTGTTCTACGGATGTGAATTAGTGCTTTATTTTTAAGTCAGCTACTAGGTTTCTGAAATCGGTATCAGTGAATTGAGTGCAATTATCTGTGGTGATGGAGTAAGGGACTCCAAACCTTGTAATAATATTCTTGTACAGAAATTTCCGACTTCTTTGAGCCATGACATTGGCCAAGGACTCTGCCTCAATCCATTTTGTGAAATAGTCCACCCCTACAATGAGGAATTTGACTTGTCTTGATCCTTGGGAAAAGGGTCCGAGGAGGTCTAGTCCCCATTTTGCGAACGGCCAGGGTGACGTTACACTTATGAGCTCTTCTGGTGGGGGCGATGTGGAAGTTAGCATGCTTTTGACATGGTGGACATGTCTTGACGAACTCTATTGCTTCCTTTTGCAAGGTCGGCCAGAAAAACTCAGCTCGGAGTACCTTTTTGGAAAGAGCTCGTGCCCCCAAGTGGTTACCACACATGCTACTGTGTACTTCTTCCAGGACTTCTTTTGTGTTAGAAGTCGGTACGCATTTTAGGAGGGGTGTTGAGAACCCTCTCCTATATAAGATGTCACCTACCATAGTGTAGTACTGTGCCTCTCATATTAGACGCTTTGCTTTTTTCTTGTCTGTGGGGAGTGTTTCTGTTTTGAGGTACTTGATTATGGGGGTCATCCACCCCTGATCCTGACCTGATATGGTTAGGACCTTTTCTTCCTCTAAGATTGACGGGTTTTGCAACGTTTCCTGGATGAGGCTTCTATTATTGCCCCTTGGTTTGGTGCTGGCTAGTTTTGAGAGTGCATTAGCTTGAGCATTCTGTTCTCGAGGTATATGTTGGATCTCATATTTCCCGAGTTGACTGAGCTGTTCCCTGGTCTTGTCCATATATTTCTTCATGGTGGGATCTTTAGCTTGGTACTTCCCTTCTATTTGTGAGGTGACTATTTGAGAATCACTGAAGATGGTGAGCTTTTGAACTCCTACCTCCTTAGCTAGTCTCAAACCAGCTAATAATGCTTCGTACTCGGCTTGGTTATTTGAAGCAGGGAATTCAAACTTTAGTGAGAGTTCGATTTGGGTTCCCTGGTCGCTTTCTGTTATCACACCTGCCCCACTCCTGGTTTTGTTTGAGGATCCGTCCACGTAGAGATTCCACTTTGTGGGAGATCCCGGGGTATCTGTGTATTCGGCGATGAAGTTGGCTAGATACTGTGATTTGATTGCTGTCCGAGCTTCATATTGTAAATCAAATCCGGACAACTCGACTCCCTACTGCAGTATTCTCCTAGCTAAGTCTGTCTTCTGTAGAATACCTTTTATGAGCTGGCTGGTCCGAACCTTGATAGTGTGTGCTTGAAAGTATGGGCGAAGTCGTCGGGAAGTGAGTATGAGAGCATAGGCGAACTTCTCTATCTTCTAATAGTATAGCTCGGCTCCTTGTAGGGCTTTGCTGATAAAGTAGATATGTTGTTGCCCATTTTCGTCCTCTCTAACTAGTGCTGAAGCTATTGCCCGATTTCCTATTGCCAGGTATAATACGAGTGCTTCTCCCTCCGGTGGCCGGGTAAGAATGGGTGGTTGCCCCAAGAAACTTTTGAAATCCTGGAAGGCTTTTTCGCACTCTTCAGTCCATTCAAACCTCTTTTCCTACCTTAATGTGGCATAAAAGGGAAGGGATCTTAAGCATCCATGAAGGAGAGGTACTTGTATCCCAAAGATGCATCCACTAGAGCGTCTATACTTGGTAGTGGGTAGGGATCTTTTGGGCAAGCTTTATTGAGGTCGGTGTAGTCAGCGCATATCCACCACTTCCCATTTGACTTCTTTACCAAGACAACATTGGCTAGCCATAGTGGGTTTTTGACTTCTCTTATGAATCCTACCTCTAGTAAGACTTGCACCTGTTCTTCCACAGCTTGGGACTTTTCTGGTCCGAGCTTCCTACGCTTCTGCTGCACTGGCCGAGATCTTGGGTATACCGCCAGTTTGTGGCATATTAGTTTGGGATCTATGCCTGGCATGTCTGCGGCCTTCCAAAGAGATCGGCGTTCTCCTTTAGGAATTGTATTAGAGACTCCTTCAGGTCTCTTTTCAAGGTTCCCCCGATATTTGTCGTTTTATCCCGAGCATCACCGATTTGGACCTCTTTAGTCTCGCCTTCAGGTTGTGGGCGGGATTCTTCGCGAGCTAGAACTCCCCTGAGTTCAATGGTGTTGACTTCCTCTCCTTTGGGGTTGCCTTTGAGGCTCAGACTTTCATTGTAATAGCGTTGCGCAATTTTTTGGTCTCCTTTTATCGTGGCGATCCTTTCTGGAGTTGGAAACTTTATACATAGATGTGGAGTTGAAACTACTGTTGGGAGCTGGTTTAATATTGTCCGACCTGTTAGGGCATTATAGGCTGAGCTTACATTGACTACTATGTAGTCTATGTTGAGTCTCCTTGATCGTGTTCCCTTTTTGAAGGTTGTATGTAGTGAGATATATCCAAGTGGTTAGATTGGAGTATCTCCTAAACCGAATAAGCTATTCGGATATGCTCTGAGCTCTTTTTCTTGTAAGCCTAGTTTGTCAAGGGCAGATTTGAACAAGATATCCGTAAAGCTTCCCTGGTCTACTAGTGTCCTGTGAAGATTAGCGTTGGCCAATATGATAGTAATGACCATGGGATCATCATGTCCCGGGATGACGCCTATTGCGTCTTCTTTAGTGAAGGTAATTGTGGGGAGGTCGGTTGACCTCTCTCCTTCCCTGACATGATATACTTCTTTAAGATGTCTTTTGCGAGATGATTTAGAGATCCCCTGCGAATCCTCCATTTATCATGTGGACATGTCTCTCAAGAGTTTGAGGTGGTCGTTCAATTCGTCCGACCTCTTCACCCCTTCTTCTTTTTCTTTGTTCATCTGTCTTGTTGGCTAAGTACCGATCTAGTCGACCTTCTCTTGCCAATTTCTCTATGACATTCTTCAGGTCCAAACATTCATTAGTGGGATGTCCGTAAATTCGGTGATACTCGCAATACTCTGTCCAATTTCTGCCTCCTTTTTTGCTTTTTATTGGGCGAGGTGGATGGATCTTCTCAGTGTTGCATATTTCTCGGTAAATATCTACAAGGGACACCCGAAGTGGGGTGTAGTTGTGGTATTTTCTTGGTTTCCCACTGGGTTGATCTTCTTTCTTCTTGGACTCTTTGTCCTTGTCCCTAGATAGGTAGGAGAATCCAGATTTTGAGGTCTCTCCTAGTCGTGAGTTTTCCTCCATGTTAATGTATTTTTCTGCTCGCTCTTGTACCTCGTTCAAGGATGTCGGATGCTTTTTTGATATAGAGTGGCTAAAGGGTCCTTCTCTTAGGCCATTAATAAGATCCATGATGGATGCTTTTGTTGGCAGACTTTGTATGTCCAAACATGCTTTGTTGAATCTTTTCATGTAATTGTGGAGACTTTCCCGTTCTCCTTGCTTGATCCCTAACAGGCTAGGGGAGTGTTTGGCTTTGTCCTTTTGGATGGAGAATCTGGCAAGGAACTTCTTGGCTAAGTCATCAAAACTTGTAATAGACCTGGGAGGCAAACTGTCAAACCACTTTATTGCTATTTTTGTCAGGGTTGTTAGGAAGGCTTTGCATTGAACGGCATCCGAGGCGTCAGTAAGATACATTCTGCTTCTGAAGTTACTGAAATGATGGCTGGGATCCGAGGTACCATCATATGACCTCATGTCAGGAGCTTTAAAATCTTTTGGAACTTTAGCCTTCATGATCTCTTTGCTGAAGGGATCTTGGTCCTTGTGGGAGTTATCCTCATGGTTGGAAGGAGCAATTCTGGTCTTGAGGTCGGCTTCGAGCTTTAGAAGCTTATCCTCTAGATCTCGTCGTCGCCTAGTTTCTTTGTGGAGGTCTCTTTCAGCTTCTCGCTGATGTTCAGCCTCTTGTTCGAGCTGTTTGAGGCGATCTTGTTGTTCTCGGATGGCTTCCAAGATTTCTGTGTTTGTGTTGGAGGGTTGCTTATCCCCCTTGTTTTAAGGCACATCTTTTGATGTAGCATCCGTGTTTTTATGCGGAGTTCTTTCTTCCAAACCAGAGTTGTGGTTATTGTCATGGTTGTCCGCCATGGTGATGGGATGACTTCCAGGTTCCCCGGCAACGCCGCCAATGTTCCGAGGGTTACCTGAAACTGAAGGTCGATCTCGGATAAGATCTGCTGTGATGGCCGGAGCTGCCGTGTCCGACTTGTTGGATCTGGTGGAGCTAGAGATGCTGCTGATCCTTCGTCACCGGAGGGTGGTGGTACCTGCAAGAGACTCCGATACTTAAGTTAGCATGGGCTTTAAGTAGGTTTTTTGTAGGATCAGAATATGAGTTATACCTGGGTGCTCCAGTGTATTTATAGTGGTGTGGGATGACCTTTCTAGGTAAGATAAGTTAGTTATCTTATCTTTATCTTTCAAGTGAGGTCATCTTATCTTTCAGGGAGTATCGCCTCTATCTTTCTAGGCTATAGCTGCCTTTAGATTTGGGCTATGTCCCTTAGCTTGGGCCTTCTTGGGCCTTGGTAGCAATTTGGCCGACCTCTTTTAAAGAAGAGGTCAGTTGTACTGACTTGAAGAGGTCGGTTGCTTTGTCCTCGATCACCCCAGGTCAGATAGCTCGACCTAGGGTATGAACACCAATGTTTACCTAAATCCCATGTTCTCCTTGTCAGAGAACGGTTTAGCAGTCATGGGGCCTAAAAGATAACATTGAATTTCAATTATAATCTTGTCGAAGTAAAAGAAAATACAATGTAATACATACACAATAGGCATACATAGACACATAATGATCCTTAGTATCTGAATATTAATAATAACAACAATAAATCTAGATCACATCTAAAAATCAAAATAATTGGAGTATCATCATGATATCTAGATCATACACTGACTGCTTGGATACTGTTATTCCATTAAGGAAAGAAGCATTTAAGATAAAAAAATATTTTCTAAAACAATTAGAAATGGTTATTATTGCCAAGTAAATTATTCAACCATACAAAAAATGAGAAAGGTGATAAAGTTTAATCATTTGTGTGAATGGAATATACAGCAAAAGCTGCTCATCCACATCACGCTCCAGATGCAAACCATCATCTTTTCTATACCCCTATTTGCCAATACACACATTCATCACTACTAGAAAATTAGTTATTACAGACGGATATTTCCGATGGATTTTATACCACAGAAATACAGACGAAATTTCAGAGAAATTTTTTGTCAGAAAACCAAAAAATGAATTAGCATAAATTACAGACGAAAAAGAAAATTTGTCAATAATTCTGTCGAAAAATTAATTTTTCGTGAAAAATAGATACAGACGGAAAATTCGTCTGTAATTAAATGAACAAAAATGCTGCATTTATTAAATTATTACAGATGAAAAATCTGTCTGTAATTTAAAATTTTCCATCGGAAATATTAAAATAAAGTTCGGCGTTACGAACTCCTCCTCATTTCACATATTCTTCCCCGTGCCTCCACACCCTTCCCTCCAAATGCTCTATCGGCGGCGCTACTCAGCCTTGCACCGCCGTCGCACCTTGCGCCGCCGCCGCACCGAACCTCCATTGCACTGAACTTCCATTGCCCCATCACACCCCTTCCCGGTTCTTCTATGTGTGTTGCTCGCGTCGTTTCCTTTCGAACCCTAATGTGCATTTCTCCGCCACCGTCTTCGTCGCCTTGGTCTACCTTCGCAATTTTATAAAACTACAGCACCGATCGCTCATTCAGTGGCACTAACCATAACCAATGGCGTCCGCCGAGCAGCTGTTGAAGAAGCGAAAGCACGACAGTCTCCCGGAATCCCCACTACCACACCACTACCGCTAGCACCGCCGCCACAATATCCTCAAACCCTAGCTCATCCGCCTACTCCTCCTCCTCCGCCTCTGTCACAGGATTAGGTCGTCACCAAGCAGAGGAACAAAGATGAGGTTCGAACCATGTTTGAAAGCTACCGTCGCATCAAGCTCTTCTTGTCAAAGAAGGAAGGTGATTTCATCCATGACCTTGAACAGAGCTTCTTCGCTCTCGTCAATGCTTCCAGAGGTAAACACTACTAAACAACACTTCATAGTTCATTCTCTATCTTTATGGAGAGTATAAATTTGAAATCAAGGTTAATAAATTTGAGTTTGTTTATACCATTCAGACCCTAATGTACCATTCTTCTCTTCCTCAGAATATAGCATTTTCTCATATCTTTCTAATTCAGTATTGCTTGCATCACCATTTGCAGGTCTGTGAACTGGACTTGATATTCAACTTCCATAAGGTTTGTCCCCACAACTCCATGTCATGATTTATGTTAATAAACAAATAAATTGTAATAATAATTAGTTATTTCCATTGATTCTTCAAGGTGGCCACCCTGAACAAAAAATGCTATGTTTCCCTAATTCCCTTATCAAATACTGTTTTGTGTTTTCAATGCTTGGTTCATTTGCCATAACTAAATAATCTTATAAGAGTAGATGCTTTATTTGAATTTTGATCTGAGCTATCATTTCCTGTGTATAATATTGCCTGAAAATTATTCCCAACTATTAATAATGTTAGTGTCTTGCTTCACGATGCAAAACTAGAAAGAACAAGTTGCTAACATAGACCTTAATCATGCTAACACGATGATCTTCACGGTTAACAAATGGATGTATTTTCTCAGGAATAGAGAATTAGGGGAATAACAAAGTACTTCCAAGTCTGCAACGATAAAAAGGTAGGTCAGTTTCAATTGATTTGATAATTTTTTTTCCAAATTTTGAACCATCAAAATGCCATGTTACAGAGGAGAATAATCTGAATGAGATATGTTTCAAGCATTAAGCAATAAATTAAGTACAAACTCATGAGAAATTGTAAGTTTACATTTAGAGAGAGTTTTAGGAAAATTGAACTTATAATAAAAATATTGAATGTAAGCTAGTTCATTGGGAATAATTTATAAAACTTGGCACTTGCTAGTTCAATATGAGTAGGATGCAACAGAGAGCTTCAAAATTCAATATTATTATTATTATTATTATTATTATTATTATTATTATTATTATTATTATTATTATTATTATTATTTAACATATAAAATGCTCTACCGTGTTGTTCACATTCAGTTACTGGTACCCACTCTTCATTACTTCCCTGGCTTGTCTGTTTTGTTTGTCCTTATTTTTTCATTAAAGTTTGATGGTTGTCTATTTTTTTCTTTCATTGAAAACCATAATTTTTTTCTTTCAGGTATGCTGCGACTCCTAAAAGAGCTGTGGTTCAAAAAGTATTTCATGATTTTTCAAATGAAAAATCTAAAGCTAAAGAACAAAAATTAGCAACTATGCTAGTATCATTTCCTCTTCATCTCTATAGCTGCTTGGTTGTGATGCTTTCCCTAGTTTTGATGATGTTTTATAACATAGTTGTACAAGTGTTGGTGTCTGTTTAAACATGTGACAGTTGCGATGGCTGGTTTGAGGCGGTTTTAGTAGTTTTGATGATATGTTGTGACCAAGTTAGACTAATCTTAGTGTCTGTGTATGAACATGTGAAAATTGCAGTGCCTGGTTTGTGTTTGTTCTGGGAAATTCAATGTGACTAGGCAAGTTTTGACATGTTCTGTAACTACTATCTGTTTTTATTGCTAGTTCTTTACCTGCATATGGAGCCTATGTGCGCCCTATGCCATATTCGAATGAGGTTGGTTTGCGAATGCTTATAGGTGGAGCTACCAGGGAAGATACATTCTTAGGGTATCATATTACTCCCTTGTTTTCGTACTATGGGTATCACAGACCTGTTTTCAGAGTCTTACTCAGATTAAATCGTGGCAAGATTCATGACAGTAGGTAATGTACTTCTCTGCTTGTGTTGCACTTTTGATCTTGTTTGTGTTACTCCCTTGATTTGATTTATAACTCATATGGTTATTGTAGGCATTATGCTATATTGGTTACTGCCACAAATGTGGAAATTCTCATGAATATTCTTGGGATCAACTTGGTCAGATTAGTTGCTCTTGCAGTATGCCAATGGTATATTTCAGGTTTTTCATAAGATTTCATGAAATTTGTTTGTTTGAATCCTAAGTTCTAGATATATTAGTTGCTTTTTCCTATTGAATATGCTTTGTAAGTTATGTAGCAGCGATGAATTTATGTTATGTAACACTTATTTTTACTCTTCCATTCTGTTAGTTGCTTAAATTGTTGACTTATATAACTATTGAAGCTTCTGTAACCTTTTATTACTTTTCATTTTCAGTCTGGCAATACAGAAATCCAGTCATCAAGCTTGGAAGGGCCTTTCTTGGGGTATGGTGAGTTTTTCTTCCTTAATTTCTTCCTTTTATTATTAATTAGCTCTTATTTGTGTGTATGTGTGTGTTTCTTCTGATTGATTGGTTCTAGGTACCTCTTCTTGGTGGAGCACTTTGTGCATGTACATGACATTTCTTTTAATATACACTATACACCTAGCATGATTGAAAAGAAATAGGAAGAGTCTGAATCAATTTGTAGCCCTTTATTCTAGTGCCAGTGAATGCAGCAAAGTAATGAATGCATATAAATAGAATGAACCTGTGCGTACGTGCGTGTGTTTTTTTGTTTGTATTTTTTGGGATGGAGAAATTGAATAGTAGAAGAAAAGTATAATAATGGAGAAGTTTATTATTTATTTGCTTCAATGGCAAAAGAAGAATCAAACTGGAACTTAGCTTTAACAATTCAGTTTTGAATCAATAGGAACCAAAATTCTAGATATGAGAATTAAAATACTTGAAAAGTGAGGTAATGTTCTTTTTTTTTAATTTACCTTTAATTAAAGTTGGTTTATAATTATTGTTTAGAGAGTGAGGCCACTTTCACCTTTGATTTTTTTACATTGGTTTTGGAATTTGCTTCTAATGTGTTTTGTTTAATTTATAATATTTTCTGTTTGTTAATTTATGCCAATGCTCCTGTTGAAAGTGTAAACCGACGGTTCACTTCAATGACTTATGATCAGAAAAACGACGGTTCTGTTTCTAAAATCCAATCACAGTTTGCCTAAACCATATTTGAGCTATTAGAACCTGAGAACTACATGGTAGTAAATAAATCTTGATTGCAAAAATTTCACTTAATATACCTCATAGATAACTATTTCCTATTGTTTCATTCTGTGTCAAGTTTGACTCCATATTGCGAAGCTAAAGGTGCTGTGTGCTGGTTCTGGCCTATACGTTGACTCCATATTGGAAAGCCAGGGCATAATTGTCAAAGTTCGTTGCTTAGGTATGTTCTG
Organism: Arachis ipaensis; assembly: GCF_059453495.1. Classification (NCBI taxonomy): domain Eukaryota; kingdom Viridiplantae; phylum Streptophyta; class Magnoliopsida; order Fabales; family Fabaceae; genus Arachis; species Arachis ipaensis. Next base: position 10,684,859 of record NC_142439.1, on the reverse strand, counting down.
GTGCAAAGAATTCCAAAAGAAATGGAGAATTTAGGTTAATATGATGCTGGTACCCTTGTATTTTACCCTTACTTTTTTCATGCTACAGGATCCTAAATACTATATGCTAAAGGAAGACGTCAGTCCTTGTATATTTGGTCCAGTAGAGAAGTAGAGATGGTCTTATGCTTGTGCAAAGCAAATGACCGATAGGCTAATATATGGTAAAGAATATACTTTTTCTTTTTTATGGTAAGCTATAATTAGATTTTATTTTCTTTGTTAACTTAATTATATTGCTGTGCAAACCTATAGCTGAGCATGCGGAGAATGGCCTCAAGTTCACAATTGTGAGACCCTATAACTAGATTGGCCCAAGAATGGACTTCAATCCTGGTGTGGATGGACCATGTGATGGTGTCCCTAGAGTTCTAGCTTGCTTCAGTAATGTAACATCAGCTACCTGGTTCTGTTTCTAGTAAATGTCTTTCATGATTTTGATACACATCAGCTACTTGAGATGTTAATTCTCTTCTGGGTCCTAAAGATATGAACTGAACTAGCCCAAATCCTAAAGGGGGTGAACAGGCCTTGGATGCTAAAAAATTTTTAATTTTTTCAGGTACCACTATTTTAGCACATGGATGATGGTCTTAGAGAACATTTGTGACCGTGTGAGGAAAACTGGGATGATGAAGAAGCAGTAGTAGCAGAAAGAGCAAGTGAAGTGAATTTTGCAGATGAGATAAGTGGAATTAACAAAGGACCTCCTTCACCAACTTCATCTAATAAATCTTCTATTACAATTTAAATATTAGAGTAGTGAAAATTGTTCAAATGAGTTAGAAAATTGAATAGGAGTTGCTTGTAGGATAGGTCTTTTAATTTACTAGTATGAGAAAAATTATTTAGAGCTCTTTGGATACCCATTAACAACTTTTAATTTACTCAATAAACTTTGTTGGTGTATGGCTGTTATTTATTATTATAGTTGATGTATCAATACACTTTGTTTATGTTTTGAATTATATTGACTTGTTTATTTATAATATTTTCTTTTAGTTTGATAATACGATGAATTTGTTTATTTTTTGAAATATTATAAATATTTAAATACAAATTAGATAAAAATTTGTATTTATTAAATTTATATTTATTTTGTATGAAAACAAGTTTATTTTGCAATGAAAAATAAAAAAATTATTTTACCTTACTGATGGATTTACAGACGGATTTTCTGTCTGTATTTAGAGTTTAGAATGGTTTTCCAAGGTTCCAATTACTGATGGAAAATCCGTTGGAAAATCCGTCTGTAATTACTGACAAAAAATCCGTCAGAAAATCCGTCTGTAATTACTGACGAAAAATCTGTTGGAAAATCCGTCTGTAATTACAGACGAAAAATCCGTAAAAAAATCTGTCTATAATTACCGACGGAAAATCCGTCGAAAAGTTTGACGTTCCAGGAAAATGGATGGAGAATTTATCGAGGGAAAATTCGTCAGTAACTGGTAAAAATCCGTTGGTAATTTTTCGACGAAAAAAAATTCGTCGGTAAATAATTTCCGACGAGGCTTTTACAGAGGGACAAAATCCGTTGGTAACCAAAAATCCATCTATAATAAAGACTAAATCTATCTGTAAATTTGTCTGTATTAATCCATTTTCTAGTTGTGTCAATAACATAACATACAACTATAACCAACACAAAAGTTTTCTTTAAGAAAAATTGCAGCAATTCTAACTATAAATAAGGGCTTTCAGAAAAGCACAACAACTATGGCGGCCGTGGAGCTGAGCAATGAGCAACAAGTTTAGTCACCAGAGAGAAACAGAAGAGCAACAACAACCGTTGGCGATGGCGACAACAACAAAATCCTGCTAAATTTCAGAATAGAGAACTAATCGTTTATTGGCTAGAGAAAATGAAAAATATCAATGTAAAACTATGAAACATGCAAGAAAGACCAAATAGTGAATCACAGATCATAGAAGCAAAATTGGTAGAACTCAAACCTATATAATTTGTTACTATTATATTCTAATTCCGATTTCTCTGAGTCCCTCACAACCGCAAATTTGAAATCCTATGATATTTGCACAATTAACACAATTATTCACAAAATCAGCAGTAGAATCTTCAAAGTTAAAAAGAAATTGCTGATATATATATATATATATATATATATATATATATATATATATATATATATATATATATATATATATATATATATATATATATATATATATATAATAGAGAGAGAGAGAGAGAGAGAGAGAGAGAGAGAGAGAGAGAGAGAGAGAGAGAGCTTAGTTGAGACAAAGGGGGGCCACAGTCCCCCAAACTTTTTATAAAAAAATTAGTAGTACTTCGAAAAATAAAAAAAAAGGTTCAAGTTGACTCAAATACTTTACTATGATTTAAAGCACTCAAGCTTAATTCTCATCCCTTACTTTTATTACACAATAATTTTTAATTTTAAACATTAAAAACATGTTGGATTTGGACTGAACTGGATGGGCTTTTATTAGCTTTCACAACACATCAAAATTAAAAGATAAAATCAAATAAAAAAAGTTATCTAACAAAAAAAAGAAAAAAAAAAGATCATCTAACAATCAAATCAAATAAAAGAAGTTATCTAACAAAAAAAAAAAGAATAAAAAAATCATCTAATAAAATAAAAAATAAAAATCATTGTTACAAAAATACGCTGCTTTGCTAGCAGCTTCTGTATTCGCATTTCGTAGCTCTTTATTCAACAAGCAACACTTCTTTTACTTTTGAGTTCAAATATAAAAAATTAGATATTTTTATTTATTTAATTTAATATTATTTTATATTTTATTATTTATTTAATTTAATTTTTTATATGATAAAAATACTAGAATATCTAATAAGTATTGATATTATTGTATTTGTATAAATTAATAAAAAAATTCAATAAATATTATAAATTGCTAAAAAGTTTAGTTCTTATTCAATTATTGAAGATTTCAAGTCACTAAAGACTCGAAGAGTTCTATTATAAATTATTTTGTATTTTTTATTTGTAGAATTATTTATTTATTATCTTATTAGTAACAAACTTAAAGAATAATTATATTTATAAATTTTATTTTAATATAAATATTATTATTAAATTTTTATGTTAAATTTTTGGCCCCTCCAAAATTTTGTTTCAAGATCCGCCACTGGAGAGGAGAATTGTCGAACCTTTTCGCGAACAGTGCCGGAATTGGAGAGCATGAGCTCAAGTTTAGAATTTCGCAGAAAGCCAAACGAGCGAGCATCCGGTTAATAACCTCCTCAACCTCCTTGTCGAGCTTCCTTGCCGCCATTAACGATACTTTTGAAGATGAAAGTGATGCTGGGTCTGCCGTAGCAACATAGATCTGAGACGAACGAAGAAACAAAAACAGTAACGTGGATCTGAGGCAGAGGATGAAAATAGGAACAACGATGTAGTTTGAATGATGGACGGTTGTTGGCGATGGCAAGATCTGTGGTAGTGGTCGGTGATGGAGGAAAGTGCTTGAGGTTGTGCTGTTTTGAGTTTTTTATTTTAGGTAGGAGAGTTTTTTACTATGTTTGGTATTTGATGAAAGAAGATGATAAAAATAAAAATAAAGTTAAAAATTTAGCGACAATAATGGTAATTGCAGTTATTGATGGAGAAAATTAGAACTAAAAGTAGAAAGACAATAATAATTTAGTGATAATAGTAATAATTATCATTACAAAATATAATAATAATGACAAATGTATAATTGCTACTAAAATATAACTTAAACAAAATTAACAGTAGCCATTATATTATGGCCACTAAAAATTTGTCACCAAAATTAATTTTTTTAGTAGCGTTAACAGATGGAGATTAAAGTAGTTGGACATGAAAATTATTGAGACTATATATTGAGTGTGTACTTCTCTTTTTATTTATTAATGCATAATAAAATTACGTACAACCCCTCCTATTCTTTTAAATTAGTATATAAACCTAAACCACTCACACATATATGTGTGGATATATATATTTTTGGATTTTAAGCCATGATTGATAGATCTGGTGGAATACTCTGCTCATGTCTAAAGACATTTTCAGGATCCATTTTATTCTTTATTTTCACTAACTTTTTGAAATTTTCTTGATAATATGAAATACCCCATGCAGCTGCTTCTGTAAAAATTGTGGCATTTTTCTTATTCACTCCTAAATCAAGATCCCTATAATTCACATATGCTATCCTGCCTAGATTTTGAGTATTTGTATAAGGGGTCATGTACTTGTAGATCTTTCTAATCCAATCTAAATGCTTTGACCCATCCTCGGATGCATTATGCCACAAAGTTAAGTACTCGACCAAAAAAAGATTTTCAAATCCATAAGGAAATGGCGTAACAGAATTTGAGAAATATGTTCTTCCTCCGGCCCATGGGTTCCAAATTATTAAAGGGTTATCTTCTTTAACCAACCTTGCGAATAACCCTTGAATGGGCGGTGTCGAATATGGAAAAAAATCCGACTTGCTTTTGAAGTAGTTTCTGAATATTGGTTTTCCTTGAAGCAAGACATCAGGGTTTGTATCATTAGGGTAACCAGCAAGATAGAGTACCGATTTAATCCAACTCATTTGCAAGCAATCTTTTTCTGTCAAACCCAACTTAGGAAAGTCATGTTGCATAATTTTGAGGAGTCTACTCGCATCACCTACATTTGTTATAAAAATATAAATACAAACATTAAATACAATACAATCTGATGCTCAATGTTAGATATATGATATCTTATGTCTTAAATTTTTGTGAAAAATGATTTCATGATATGCTATTAGAATTTTTATGACTTAAAATTTTATAGTTATTATTTTTGTATAAGATAAAATAGAAAGAGAAAAATATATATATACAAATTCCCACTCTAAATCTAAGAAAAAAAAAATCTCTAGTGTAAAAAGCATAATAAATATATATAACTATAGTTAATAATGATTTAAAATTTTGTGATACATGTAATTTTATGACAAGCTCTGAGATGCATAAGCATACGCAGATACATTATAGAGCATCACCAAGGAAGGAAAATTGTATGTAACACGTTTTAATAGGGGTGCATTGTGCATATTAGAGAGGCTTACCAAGGAAGAGGGCATTGTAAGAAGTTGAGACGGTTCTCCCAGTTTTATTGGCAGCACTAACTGGTTGAAAGATGACTCTTATGAAAAGATCATTGTCAATGGAAGCCACAACTTTCCATGCAAGGAAAATGTCTTCCGCACCTTGCTCTATTGTCTTGGTAACTGTGAACACGGTCACAGTTTCTGGCACAGGAACAAGCTTTATCTTCCACCAAAGAATGATTCCAAAGTTTCCACTTCCACCTCCTCTAATGGCCCAAAACGGGATTTCTCCCATGGCTTCTCTGTCCAGCAATCTCCCATTGGCATCAACTAGTTTTGCATCGAGGACATTGTCAGATGCAAGCCCATACTTCCTTACCATGGCTCCGAATCCACCTCCCGCAATGTGCCCTCCAACACCTATGCTTGTGCATATGCCTCCAGGGAATCCGTGAACCGCACTTTTTTCTGATATTCTATAATAAACTTCTCCGATTGTGGCTCCGGCTTGAACCCAGGCACTATTGTCTGTTATGTTTACATTGATTATACGAAGTTTAGCCAAATCAATGATTATGAAAGGAGTTTCAATCTCAGAAACATATGAGACTCCTTCGTAGTCATGGCCGCCGCTTCGTATTCTCATGTGAACATCAATTTTTTTTGAGCAAATAACTGCAGCTTGAACATGAGATTCATTTAAAGGTGTGAATATAAATTCTGGCTTTGGCATTGAAGGCGTCAAATACCTTAGGTTTTGTGCTGTGGAATTAAGGGTACTCATGAATGATTCATTTTTCCTAGTGATAACTATTGTAGAAAATTGTTTTGGATTGCTTGAAAAATATGAGCTTAGACATTGGATAAAGTTTTCTTCAATTGAAGCTGAAGTTGTCAATAAAACTAATAACAAAAGCACTATAACCAACAAGTATGAACTTGGTGATGACACCATGATTTTATGATCGAACATCTCAAATGTATAATCTATTGTTCCAATATATAGTACAACTTCAATACTAATTCATAGAATTAATGATATAATTTTTCACTTAGCTTGTACTCCCAAAAATTGTCTTAAATTTAAAAAAAAAAAAAACAAAACTACTATATAAAGTCTTATTACAAAATAATTAATTATTTCTTTATTTGAAAATTATAAAGATATTTATTAGAATTGAGTGATAGGATATGAAGAATCATATCTCCACTTTATAATATGTTAAATGAGTAGAAATCACAAAGAACAAAATTCAAATCTCATTAAATTAAACATTTAGGAAATAAATCACAATATAATAACCTTACCTTTGTAACTATTTTATTTCTTGACAAAGTCGATGTGTATCTCTTTTTTATTAAGTTTCTAAGTAAAATAATAGTAGTATTCAAATGATACTAAATTATTTTAATTTGTTAAGATCCACTATTGGTAACAGAATGATAGAAAGATGTTATTAAAGCACATGAACAATTTAAAGACAAGAAAATAATTTTATCTTGTTGAAAAGATATGTTTTATCTACCATAAAGTTAGCCTATTTATAGATTAAGAAAGAAAATATAAAATATAATGCCAAAATCAGTCGATTTAATAATTATCAACGCGTAAATTGATTTATTGAAATATTTTTCTTATAAAATTTAATGAGACTCTATTTATATATCGAAAGTAATTCTATCTTGACAAGTCAAATATTTTTCGGTTCTTATCCATTACATTTAAGTGTCTTATCAATTTATAGGAAAAAACTATTGTAAAATTTGTGACCTATCACTACAATAAAATAGTATTTTCACAATGTTTTTTTTTAATGTTTTGTGACAATTTTGTCATCGCTAAATTATTTTGTGATTGGTAAAAAAGCATCACGAATTTCACTATAAATAAATGTTGAGTACCATCGGAATTACTATCGGATTTAGTGTTGAGTTATACTGGCGAATTTACCATCGAATTTTTCAACGAAAAAGAAGAGAAAATCGTCGCCATAAAAGATTACCGATGTAAACCATGCGAAATTAATAAATAATTAGTCAATAAATTAATTATTATTAAAAAAATTAAAAAATTAAATTTTTATGATTTAGAGGAGTAGAAATATTAAAAATATAAATTTTGACATTAATTTTAAAGATTTTAGTTCAAAACAGACCAACAAGCCGAATCGGTCGGACCGGATCCAACTGGCCCAAAAACCCAACCTATTAATCACCGAGGACAAGCTTTTCTTCACCTTCATTACTAAGCATACGCTGAAGGAGAGGGAATTAATGCCGTAGCAACCCTAACCCCCACTTCGGTTTTCAAATCCTTATAACTTTCAATCCGAAGTTCTAATTGACGAGCTGTCAGTGGTCACGTTCTTCGTCTCAGAATTCTCTTCAATTCTATTTGAACAAAGTGGTAAGAAATTAGCATTTCTCTCCTAGTTCTCTCCCTTCTCAATTTTGTGACTTTATGGTTTGGATATTGTGGAATTGAATGATTTTAATGGTTTAGGTGAACTCAAACAGCGGATAACCACTGAGTTTTGTCCAATAGATCTGTGGGTAAGGTAAGAAACTGTTAAACGCTTGTGAATCATTGAATTAGTGAACTCTATGATGATTATAGTGATATTGTGTGAAATAGATTATGTTCTGATTTATTTGGCATTCAATTGGGCAGTTTGAAATGAAATATGGGTAATTAGGTTTGAAGAATTGACATTTGGAGGCTTGGAGGTTATGAAAGGAGAGGTTTTTGAGGTGTTTCGAGCTTAGGGAGGAATCGGCCAAGGTATGGTTTTGGTTTCTCGTAGTTAATGTTTAATGTCACGTGAAAACTTAGGCTAGAAGACCTTAAGATAGGAATGAACTGAATGAATTATTGATGGATTGTGTATATTGTATATGATGTATGGTTCGATTTTTGTAAATAATTTTCTATTGGAGTTGGTTGATTTTGAGAAAAGATTTAATATTGGAAGTGGTTTGATTTTGAAATTATTTGATACTGAAAATGATTTGAATGACTGAGAGGTGTTTGGTTTGGTGGTTGGGACCCTTTAAGGGTGGCAGAAGTTTAAGTTTTAGAGGAGATACTGCTAAAATTTCTATAAGAATTGGAATTGGAGTTTTGATTTGAAGTGTTATTTTAAAAAGAAAAAGATTGTTATGTGGCTTGTGTATTTGAGACTATTTGTTGACCCTTTGTCACAAGATGTGACTGGGCACTTTAACTCTCCAGGTTCCCCCATAAGCATGCATATATATATATATATATATATATATATATATATATATATATATATATATATATATATATATATATATATATATGGATTTTGAATATTATATTATTGAACTTGGAGTTTGACTCCATGGAATATTAAATTATTGATCTTGGAGTTTGACTCAAAGGATATTATTTTTGAGCTTGGGGATGCGCGCACAGACGGACTGTCCAATGGTTAACTACCAGTACATGTCGGGCTGGCTATATAACCGACAGATAAGACTCATCAGCCATAGGACAGGCATACATCATGTACATTTGTATGTTTTGCTTGGGTGTGCATTGTTTTGGTTTGCTTAATTGCTTAACTCTGCTTATCTTCTACTTGTTCTATTTGCTATAATTGTACCTCTGTCTGTGTTTTTCTTGCTTGAATTGTATGTGTATATTTTTTGAGAAATCCCTCTTGGCAGAGGTATGAGGAGGGGGGGTTGTTCCACCAGTGATTCGGAGGGTTGAAGGAGACAGAAAGTGAAATGTTAAGTTAAAGTTAGATTTAAAACTTGAATACCTTAGATAACTTACTTAATTTCTGGTTTAGTTGGGTCTTTAAGTTGAAATCTGAGTGTCGAAGTTCTAGGAATGCCTTTGGCTTTTCCGAGACCTTTTATATTAACTATGTGGGCACCTTTACCATGCCAAAAACCTCTATTTATCATTCCATATATATTCTGTTGTTTTTCAGATGCAAGTCGAGAGGCACCTCGCTGAGCGTCTGGAGTTTTTCGTGCAAGCAAAGTTTGGTTATTTTAGGGTGTTGTATTTATGCTATATATATATATATATATATATATATATATATATATATATATATATATATAGATTTTCCTCTGTATAAATTTTATATTTGTCCCTCCAAGAGGTTGATTTGGAGAAACAGGTGTTTATTATGTAGTTTGAGTTTAATTTTTGGGTTGTATATATATATATATATATATACTATGGCCGCCCTTAGCTTCGCAGGTCGATTCTAGAGCTTGATATCTATGTTTTTGGAACTCTGATATGTAAATAATATTTTTAGCCTTATTTTGAGCTTACCTATCCCTTTTACGATTATTCACACGAGTTTGAAACAATTTTCTGTTTTCGCTTGTTTAGGTTATTCTTTAAAAGTTCCTAGATATAATTTCTTTCAACTATATTTATATAAGTTTTTTCTTTTAAAGGTCGTAATACCTTGTCACCTCTGCTTTACGACTTAAGCGTAAAGCTCTGTGTGGTAGGGTGTTACATTATGGTATCAGAGTAGTTCGTTCTTGTAGAGCCTGAGGAATGGACTGACTATGCTTCTGCGCATACTCTGGGTGTGTGTATATGCTAATTAGGATATCTAATTAATATATGTGGCATATTTGTTTATAAGTACGCATTTGGAACTTTGAAGCATTAGACTTGAGATATTGAGACTGGTCACCTTAATATCACTTGTTTGGTGTGAACAGGAACCAAATGATGACTCGTGGACATGGACGCGGTCGAGGCAGAGGCCGAAATATTAATGCAGAACCTGAAACCACTATGAATAATCCGGTGAACCTTACAAATGTTTTGGAAAATATGGCAGCTGCTATGCAGTCAACGACTGAGGCCATTGGTCAGCAAGTTAATAACGGAAACGAGGGTAATGGCAGAAATGGGCCGATGACCTTAGCAACTTTTCTAAAAATAAACCCACCAACTTTTAGAGGAACTACGAATTCCACAGAGGCTGATAATTGGTTTTAGGTAATGGAACGAGCTTTGCGAGCACAACAAGTACCTGAAGATAAGTGTGTTGAATTTGCTACTTATCAGCTGATGTGTAAAGCTCAGTATTGGTGGTAAGGGACCCGACGCTTTCTTCAGCGAGATAATGTTGCAATCCCTTGGGATGTATTCCAATCCAAGTTTTATAAGAAGTATTTCCCAAACTCAATAAGGACAGCGAACGAGCTTGAGTTGCTACAGTTGAAGCAAGGTCCTATGTCAGTGGCAGAGTACACCAATCGGTTTGAAGAGTTGTATCAGTTCTCTAGGATTTGTCAAGGTGCTCCGGGGGATTTTAAAGATTGAAAATGCATAAAATATGAAGGTGGTCTGCGGAGTTACATCCTGAATACAGTGGGCCCGATGGAGATCAGAGTCTTATCTGAACTGGTAAACAAGAGCCGAGTTGTAGAGGACTGTGTGAGAAAGGTAGCATTAGACAGGGGTGATCACCGAGCTTTTGTTAGGAGAGATCAGGGGAGGAACTTTGCGCCTAGAGGACAGAATTTCAAGCGAGGCAGTTATGTCCCACAACAACATCTGGGTTAGAATAAGTTCATAGATTCAATAATAACAATAACCAGGGAAGAGGCAAAGGAAAGCAGATTCAGAATCCTCCCAATAACTTGACATGTAGGAGATGTGGGGAATATCATCCTAACACTCCCATTTAGAGCTGGACAGGGTGTATGCTACTACTGTGGTGGAGTGGGACATTTATCCTAGAATTGTCCAAAGAGGAAGAGACAGGAAGCTGAGAGAGTTTAGCAGCAGAGACGTGTATTTACCATGTCAGCGGATGGTGTTGAAAGGTCAAACACTCTGATTAGAGGTAAATGTGAAATTGGTGATAAAATCTTAATTGTTTTATTTGATACTGGGGCATCACATTCATTTATATCGTTTGAGAAAGCTAGTAAGTTAGGATTGAAGATAACCATGCTAACCTATGATTTGCAAGTACATAGTTCTGTCTCTGAGGCTGTCATAACTAGATTAGGCTATCAACAAGTTCTGTTTCGAATTAAGCACCGAACTTTTGTCCATGACTTGATTTGCTTGCCGATGACTGGACTTGATTTATGTCTGAAGGGTCTGAAGGACCTGTGGTGGCGAATGGATATTACCTGAATTCTGTCATAGTGAATTGTAGTAGGAGTGAGTGTTCAGGATTCATACTATTGGCTGCCTGTGTATCGGACGTTGAACAAAGTTTGAATCACATTCCAGTTGTGAATGAATTTCCAAAAGTATTCCCTGAGGATATCCCTGAATTTCCTCCTTCTCGAGAAATCGAGTTTGCGATTGAGCTGGTTCCTGGAGCAGGACCAATTTTAATTGAGCCTTACCGAATGTCGCCTTTGAAGCTGGTTGAACTTAAGGCTCAACTGGAGGAGTTAATGAGTAAGAACTTCATTTGTCCGAGCGTTTCTCCGTGGGGAGCACTGGTGTTGTTGGTGAAAAAGAAGGATAGAGGTATGCGGCTGTGCGTAGATTACAGACAACTGAACAAAGTAACCATAAAGAATAAATACCAATTGCCGAAAATTGATTATCTGATGGACCAATTGCAAGGAGCTGGTATCTTTTCCAAGATTGACTTAAGGTCTGGTTATCACCAGATAAGAGTGAGAGATGAAGATATCCCAAAAACGGCTCTCAGAATTTGATATGGTCAATACACTATGATGTCATTTGGATTAACCAATACCTCTGCTGTGTTCATGGACTATCTGAACCGGATATTCTGTCCTTTCCTGAATAGATTCGTCATCGTCTTCATTGATGATATTCTAATCTACTCTAAGACTGAGGAAGAGCATGCGGAACACTTGCAGATCGTGCTGCGGATTCTGAAAGAGAGGAAGTTGTATGCAAAACTTTCTAAATGTGAATTCTAGAAGAATGAGGTGAAATTTCTGGGTCACATAATGAGTAAGCAGGGAATAGTAGTGGATCCTTCTAAGGTTGAGGCAGTAATGGATTGGGGACAACCTACATCAGTGATGGAGATTAGAAGCTTCTTAGGTTTGGCAGGATATTACCAGAGGTTTATCAAGCGCTTTTCACAAATTGCATTGCCTTTGACAAAGTTAACTCAAAAGGATGCGCCATTTGTCTGGACATCAGAATGTGAGGAGAGCTTTCAATTTTTGAAGCAGAAACTGACTATAGCGCCTGTGCTTGTGTTACCCGAACCTAATGTGCCATTCGAAGTGTATTGTGATGCTTCGTTGAAAGGTTTGGGGTGTGTTTTGATGCAACACCGGAATGTGGTAGCTTACACATCGCATCAGCTGAGACCTCATGAGATGAATTACCCAACTGATGACTTGGAATTGTCTGCGGTTGTATTTGCATTGAAGATTTGGAGGCATTACTTGTACGTAGTGAAGTTTTGAGTCTTCTCTAATCATAAGAGTTTCAAGTATCACTTTGATCAAAAGGAGCTCAACATGCGGCAAAGGAGGTGGATGGAGTTGCTAGAAGATTATGACTTTGAGTTAAGTTATCACCTAGGGAAGGCAAACGTTGTAGCGGATGCCTTGAGTCGAAAGTCATTGACGGTCGCTTGGATGATGATTAAGGAAGAGGAGTTGGTGAGCAAGTTTGGGGATTTAAGACTGGGTGTCGGAGAATTTAATAGGAGTGTCTGCTTAAACCAACTGCAGATCTCTAGTGATTTCAAGTCTGAAATTTCAAAAGCTCACAAAAGGATCAGGAGTTACAGAAGGTATTGCCGACAATCGAAAAGGGAAAGCGATGGAGAGTTTCATGGGATGGAGACGGAATATGGATGTACAAGGGTAGGATTTGCATACCGAATATTAGGAATTTGTGGTAAGATATGTTGAAGGAGGCGCATATGAGCAGATTCTCTATCCATCTGGGAAGTACCAAGATGTACGATGATCTAAAGGCGATGTTCTGGTGGCCGGAAACGAAGAATGATGTGGCATTGCATGTTTCAAAATGTTTGAATTATCAGAAAGTAAAGATTGAACACTAGAAATTCCGCAATGGAAATGGGAAAGCATCGCCATGGATTTTGTGTCGGGTT